>NW_008633400.1:0-987 GCF_000691845.1 Merops nubicus | reverse complement strand
CAGTTTCCCTGTTTTTAGGCCATTTTCGCCACTCCTGTACCTCAGTTTTTCCATTTTTAGGCCATTTCCCCTCTTCTGTGCCTTAGTTTCCCCTTTTCAAAGCTCTTTCCCGCCCTTTTTCCTCCTCCTGTGCCTCAGTTTCTCTCTTTTTAGGCCTTTTCCCCTCTTCTGTGCCTCAGTTTCCCCATTTTTAGGCCATTTTCCCTCTTCCATGCCTCAGTTTTCCCAGTTTTAGGCTGTTTTCCCTCTCCTGTGCCTCAGTTTCCCCATTTTTAGGCCATTTTCCCTCTTCCATGCCTCAGTTTTTTCCCGCCCTTTTTCCTCCTCCTGTGCCTCAGTTTCTCTCTTTTTAGGCCTTTTCCCCTCTTCTGTGCCTCAGTTTCCCCATTTTTAGGCCATTTTCCCTCTTCCATGCCTCAGTTTTCCCAGTTTTAGGCTGTTTTCCCTCTCCTGTGCCTCAGTTTCCCCATTTTTAGGCCATTTTCCCTCTTCCATGCCTCAGTTTTCCCAGTTTTAGGCTGTTTTCCCTCTCCTGTGCCTCAGTTTCCCTCTTTTTAGGCTATTTTTTTCACCACTCCTGTGCCTCAGTTTCCCCATCTTTAGGCTATTTCCCTTCTCCTGTGCCTCAGTTTCCCCAGTTTTAGGCCATTTCCCCTCTTCTGTGCCTCAGTTTCCCCATTTTTAGGCCATTTTCCCTCTTCCGTGCCTCAGTTTCCCCAATTTTAGGCCGTTTTTGACACGCCCGTGCCTCAGTTTCCCCATTTCAAAGCCCTTTCCAGTCCTTTTTCCCCCTCCTGAGCCTGTTTCCCCATTTTTAGGCTGTTTTCCCACTCCCGTGCCTCAGTTTCCCTGTTTTTAGGCCATGATTCCCTCTTCTGTGTCTCTGTTTCCCTGGTTTTAGGCCATTTTCACCACTTCCGTGCCTCAGTTTCCCTATTTTTAGGCTGTTTTCCCTCTTCTGTGCCTCGGTTTCCCTGATTTTAGGCC
>NW_008633399.1:14227-60961 GCF_000691845.1 Merops nubicus | reverse complement strand
AAAATTAATATTTCAACCAACACTACCATGACTTAGCTATTAGATACTTCACAGAGATGCCAAAACTGGAAATTTCTAACAGTAACAGAGGGGTTTTCCCAGTGCGAAAGTTCAGCATATTTCACATGCAGCTCACCAGTTACATGCACTATGGAGCCTTATAAATACCTTCTCCAATCCACTTCTGTTCAGAAAGAGTCTTCAGACTTTGTGTTTTGGCTAGAAAGGGGAAATCCCAGCTACCTTTGAGTCTGCAAGATCCTCTCTTGCTTGCCCTCGGCACACAGCACCACGCCAGTGTCCGTGCCACACTGGGTTCAGTAACGGCTGCCTAAAAGGAGTACTGACTTTCCAGTAGACTTTTTGCCAAAGAACACAATTTTAAAAGGGGAATTTGATATGAGAGCTGGTTGGAGGAAATATTAGTCATGCAGCACCACTACAAATTTATTCTGTATGCATTTCCACAAAAATGATAAAGCCCTCTTGAAGCTTGGAATTTGATTCCAGTGTAATATTAAACTGTTTAAGATGGCACTGCATAATTCAAAAGTAAAAGTGAATGTGCTGTAGAAAGGAAATTGTATAATAGTGGCTTAATGTATGAGAAGTCAGCATTATCTGGATCTTTCCAATCATATTTTCAGTTGTTAAAGCACCAGGGACTCCATCAATATAGACACTATATTCTGATTCAATTATATTATGCATTAAAAAGTGGTGGTTTACAGCATCCATTAGACTTGTTATTACCCTTGTGACATACCCAATTGACCAAAGGAAAAAAGCTTTCTCTCAGGGGATGTAAAAACAAAAAAAAAAAAGCATATTCAGTGAAAAGCATTAATAAGTTCTCCCCAAGAGAAGTTTCAGTTCATTTCTTCCAGAGATAAGTATTCCTACAAAATGCATCAAAGTAAACATCATGCCTCATTACCCCTTTATATTTGTTCAGACCCCACACATATAGGTGTAACATTGATTAATGGAAATCAATTACTACATTCTGCGACTCAGAATAAATGACTCCAAAAGCTTAGCAGGGCTAATAACAACAACAACGAAAACATGAATAAAACAAATTTATCAGGAAGAAAATCCAAGCATCATCCATAATATCCAGCATCTCATTTTTCTGTTCGTCTTGAGCCTCAAAGCCATAAAGATAAAATACTGCCATTCTTAGCATTGCAATTGATGACAATAGCCATGAGAAGATGTTTAACTTTGGTTGAACTGATGAGACACTATTTGCTATTATTACTGAATGTAAGACGTCAATTTTGCAGTTCACTGATTTAGCTGTCAATTTAACTCTGATCTACAATACAGCATTGCCATTTCCAAAGAGGGGGAAAAAAAAAAAAAAAAAAAAAAAATCTGTTCCCAGACTGTGTAGGACTTTTCAGGCATCAGCAATCTTTAACTACCAGTAACTGCTGTGTTAAAGCCACTCTACTTAGTATTCATAGTGTCACTGATCTCCAAATTAGATTTTAAACACTTTTAGAGTAATTCAGCCACAAGGTTAATTTATTTTTTTTTAAGTGGGGTAGGTCATGATTGTTCATGTAACCATATTTATTGCTAAATTACCATATTTTATCAAATAATTGCATTATTCTGGTTTTCAGATTGCTCAATAACAGAAATGAGCAGAAAACTTTTTCCCAATCTTCTAAGAATTTTGCATGTTAAATACTTCTCATTCAAAGATGAAACAAAATATTTTTTGTATGTTACTAAAAAAGTAAAACCTGTGTTTTAAGGATGAACTGAAATATTTAATTTGGTCATTTCTAAAAACTCAGACAACTTGCTAATGAAGGGGTGGAAAATCAAATTCAATTAAGTATAATGTTTTGTTTGAAAACCAAACTTAAGAAATAAAAAAAATAAATTACTGACAAAATAATTCTCACCAAAACAGCACCTTTTTGTGCAGTTTTCTTTTTGGGTTATGAAGTATTTTCAGTAAAAATTTCTCATTATTCTATAAACACAATAAATTTACTCACAATTCATGCCAATGACAAAATGCCTTTTTACTCTCTTGTGGCAGCTGTAGATGCCTCAATTCCTCTGCATTCCTGTGTTTTAGAACAAAAACTTCCTACCAAAGTCATTCTTGTTCATGAAAAATGAATATCATTATTCAGCAGATAAACATGGTCCAGAACCAATTGCTCGTCATTGAAATACATCCAAAACTTCCCATCTCTTACTGCTGCTCTTGCTCATTTCACAGCACTACAAAGCCTACCAGGTTCTGGCCATCTGCTTCCCCGCTGTAGTGAATCCCCGTCAGATGTGCCACACAGCACATGAGACGACTTTTCCAGTTGGCTCAGAAAAAGCCAACGTCTGGCTGATAAATGCTGCCTGCCTGACAGTCCCAAACAGTACTTACAAACTGTAGCTATGCTGAATCAACACACTTGTCCCTGATTCCAAGACATGATCATGATTCATTTTGAGCCTGCAACGAAATTCTTGCTGAGACAGATTGCACTAAGTGTAAGTGTAGGCTCCGCTCCTACGGCAAGCTCCACTCAGGTGGGGTCTTCATACTGGCCCTTTTTTGTAGTCATGTCCAACTGTGCCAGCGGATGAACAATACTTCCTGATCTGATGGGTAACATTTATTGGTTCTTGTTTCTTTTCCTGAAGACAAGTCCTTACAATCTAAGGCCCAAACTGCACAACACTTTATCAGGAAGCAGGTGGTTTGCATAAATACAAGACTGATCAGACAAAACAAAAAAAAAAAACCAACCAAAAAAAAAACAACCAAAAAAAAAAAAAAAAAAACAAAAACACCCAACCCAACCAAAACTGAGAGACAAAGGGAAAAAAGGCAGAACACAAAAATGGACTTTGGGTTGGTTTGTTTGTGGGTTTTGTTTGTTTTTTTTAAGTGTCATGGAACTTCCGATTTCTCTTCCATTCTCCCTGTAGAACTTGGTTTATGCTAATCTTTTTTGGTAACTAGCATCAATGTTGCCCTCTAAAACCAGTTCCTCTGGACATTTAAACTGCCCAAGCCTCTATTGCACGCTCAGATCCTGCAGTACATTGATTTTAAAATCCAGGTCCCAGAACCTGGTGAGAAGGAATTTTTATTCTAATAGGAATCTTGCCACTTCATTGTTCCATAGTACAGAAATTGTGCTGAGCTTTCCACACTCAGATTTAACTATTCTAATCCAGAAAGCATTTATCTGCCTGTCTGTGGAACAGTATAGTTCAGCAGAGACCCAAGAGCCTATAAAGCTTTGTGGCCCACTTAACAAAGCTACATGTTTATGAACTTTGAAATCCATCTTCCCAATTTATTCAAATGCTCACTCAATCATTTTCTGAAGCTTGTGGATGTCTTTGCAACACCTTTAAGAAGAATTCAACCGAGTCTAGATGCAAAAAACAGACAATAGTAGGAATCTCATGGTAAAATATTTGTCTAACAAATGTTGTTTAATGGAAAGTGAAGGATTTTTTTTTTTTTTAATAATGCACTAAATATTCCAAGGAAAAGCATTGTCTCTGACAAGAGAGATGCATTCTGTCATTGCAAAGAGCTGCAGGAGATAAAAGTCCTTGGTCAGCCTGAGTCAAACTGTAGATTTTACCCTGCATTCCTCCCAAACCCTAAGTGAATATTCTTTTCAATAGATTGTTGTTATTGCAGGACACTTGTCATGTGAAAGTCTTAAATTCTTGGTTCATGCAGAAGCATGGTGGTATCATGCTGATGAAGAATTACTTCTACAAGGCTTTTTTCTGACCAGTTACAAGAAAAATATTGCAGAATCACAAGTTTACTAGAAATTAAATCAAGGAGCAGAGTTAAAATTTATTGCTAAAAAAAAAAATTAGTTGTTTTATCATACTTTTCTAAAGGTGGTGTAGGAAAAGAAGGTAGAGCATGGCAAAATCATCCACATCACCTTCGATAATGCTCCGCAGATCCACATCCTC
This sequence comes from Merops nubicus, assembly GCF_000691845.1. NCBI lineage: Eukaryota > Metazoa > Chordata > Aves > Coraciiformes > Meropidae > Merops > Merops nubicus. The sequence goes on along the minus strand of NW_008633399.1, from coordinate 56,983 downwards.
AGATAAGATATAAAAGAAGAAAAATCATATTTCCTAAGCATACTATCAAGCTGGTATATTAAAATAATAATTCTTATTGCCTAGCCACTATAATTGCACTTACATCATCACTTGTTGTTGCAGTTTCTATAATATACCAATGATATTGCCAGAACTAGAAGATACTGGTAGCAAGGAGTCACCTGCAGCGTCGTGCCTCTCTGTGTCTGTAAGCATGTGTGCCTTCTAGTGGATCATGTATTTTTAGAGTGAACTTTTAGTGACCTGAGAACTGAAACACTGGACTAGCTTGTGCTCACAGAGCACCAGTTAACCACAGCCTGAGAGACACCTAAGAAAAACAGATGTTGTAACAGTGGTCTCCAAAAATACAGGCAGAAATTTAAAACAGAGGCCTTGAAATAGCAAGGCACAGGATGACAACAGAGATCACAGAACTACCAAAACAAGTTACAAAAGGTTGATTTACAGTCACCATATGAATGGAAAGCTGGGAGGTGGGTAAAACCTGTTTTAAGAGTAACAAAGAACAAATATCCAGCATATGTAAAACACAGCCCAAATAACAGATCTTGGATATACTCTTCCATATTTTATCAATGGAGGAAAACAAGTGAGCAGACTGTGTTAGCAGGCATGCACAACTGCCCTACAGAAAACGCAAAGCCTTGGAGAAAGACGCCCACACTTCCCTCAGCAAAGGGCTCAGGGTGCTGACAACCCATTGTAAAACCACCTCCTCTTCCCTTCAAGGAAAATTAATTCATGACACTTAGAAGCCAAAGCAGCATGGGAATAAAGGATAATATAAAAAATGGGGCGAGATGGCATATAGTTTGCACTTATCTATTTATATTATTATCACAAGTTAGCCGTAATTACTAGATAATTTAGATATTAAGTGTTAGTAATGTACTAATAAGAATTCTGTGATTAGATGGTTAACGATAAATTCTTGGCTTCAAGTACATTTCTTCAGTCTGCACAAAATGGAGAGGGTATCTAGTTTGGTATCTTGCCTTTCAAGGCTGGCTGTTAAACTGGGTTGTGACTTTATCATCACATTACTATGATCATATTCTTACTAGAACTTAACTTGGTTAGGACCAATTCTGCTCAGTAATGAAGTGCAAACTGAAGCATTCCACCTCAGCAAAAGCTGGCTGCCTGGTTCTCTTTCCTGCAGACAAGAACATTTCTACTTTTCTGGGTAACAAAGTAGCTTCTTCTCACCCCACCCCTAGTTATTATACAAACACACAAAAAATGCAACTCACTTATATTGAGCTCACAAATAAATCTTCCCTGATAATTTTCTGTCAAGGTAAAACATCTCTTTATGATCAACATGCAGATTAACACAAATTTTCACATCTCACAAGGTTTAAAGTATAGGAAAGCTGTTTTTGCATCTCCTGCTATAAGCACGTTCAAGAAATGCCATGGTCCTCCAATGTAGCACTCCAATTAAATTGCCCTGCTGCCTCTGAGAAGAAGCAAATACAGAATTAACATTTCAGCTAAGTTACACTTTATTTTTCGGGCTAGACAGCACTGTCACTTCTGATTTGTTCTGGAGCACCTCAGCTGAGCCGCTGCAACAGAGCTTGAAAGAACACAGAGTGATTTGCAGACAATGCCTCTACTACTTTCACTTCTCGCCACTGTAAGTTAACCTAAAAATGATATAGCATACAAAGCTTAAAAGAGTATTTTGAACAGAATTGAGCCCAAGCTGACTCACACTGAAACTAAACTGACTCAGAGAGCAGGGGAAAGGAGGAGATCTGAACAGGGGGATCATCTTTCACTTCTACTATTTCCAGTACCATTTTTAACTGCACTATCCACAAAGAAATTCCACCTCCATTTCACATCTTGAGTCTTTTTTTAATGCACAATATACAAACGAAAAAAGCTAGGTTCTATAAAAACCAGTCACAAGTATCCTGTGTCACTTCCTACACTACTTGTGTTTCACAGTAGAGTGCATGCATGGCCTGGTAGTTCAGGAATACAAGCTCTTTGGTGGCTTATCACTTAATTGGCAATTATAATCCTATAATTAACTACAGAAAAAAGCCTCTGGCAAAAAGCAGCTGGGCAATTCAAACATGAGATATAAAATTACTCCTAAAACCAGTCAACAGACAGCTTATCTGCAAATACACAAATAAACCCCACTAGAGAGTTAGTGCTGTCAGTTCCTGCACTCACTCAAGCTTCTCACCATCAAAGGGCCACAGCAGTTCAGAAGTGACAGGGAGCAGTTGCAGAGCAGCCATCAGTCCAATACTAGACTGGATTGTCAGAGATTCCTCAAAAAAAGGAAGAAGGATGAAAATTCCTCACTCATCTTGTTGCTGTAAGCACCCTGATATAATCTCCTAGTTGACAATCATTTACAAAGTAGTGGTGCAATAACTGAGCTTGTGAAAATGTCACTTACAATGAGATGCCAGGAAGCCAGAAAAGCCAAGCCTGACTGGCATCCATCCTGATGCACTTGACTAAACTCTTCACATCATGCTGCAATGTTAATTATAGGAACACGTGTCCCCAGCCAACCTTTTCTTTTTACAAGAGTAGCAGATGGGCCAAAACAGTGAGTGACAGAAAATAAGATTTAATGAGATCCACCTCATCTTCCTTTTCTGAAATTCAACACTTCTTCGACCTATCTCCTCACCTTCTAAGCCCACCACTAAATTACTCCTCTAGCTAGATGATAGGGTAGTGGTAGTCTTGCCATGTGATACAGATTTATTCACACAATGTAACTTAGCCCAATTGGCCTCTTACCAGGACATTGAATAAGTATTTAACATCAGATTGCTTAAGTAATTGAATTCTTTCCTAGGTGCTTGTCTTATAACAATTGTAATGGTACACACAGAACAGCTAGTGCCTCAGGGAGACTCCAGCCAGTGCAACCAGCTCCAGAAAGACACCACCACTTTCATACTGATCTCCATCTTCTTAAAAGATAAAGTAAATCACACAGCTCCTTCTGTAAAGGTTATTTTGTTATGTCACCTCAAGTGTTTCACTTCTTAAATTTTAAGCCAAAGACTATATACGAACAATCCAAAGGTTAACATTACTGTTGTTTCATAATTGTATGATTGGTACATAGATCTTGCTTATGAGGTTTAAAAAAAAACCTCATACTTTGCATTCATAACACTGAACAAGAAAGGTCCAAATTCCAGGTCAGCAGAAATATACTATAGGTCTTCTAAAATTTATTTAGTGTCTGCTTTCTCAATTAAACAGAAAAAAAATAAAATCTTGATCACATTCCTTACTGAGTGAAGCTTTGCTTCAGACATTTGCAAGGAAAGGGAGAAAAATGAGGAGAGGATACATGATGCTATCACAGCTCTGCCTTCTCCCTTCATTGTCCTGCCAGGTTACATCTGAGGTACAGACCTGCTCAAGGAGCACATCCAGTTGTCCAGTGGTATGACCTGGGTGACTATACTCTCAAATTTTGACATGACTGCTTGATGCATAAGCCATTTATCACTAGACTAGAATCTACGCAGCTCTTAGCACCCCTGCTAAATGCTCCAGGGTCATTTCTGCCTTCTTTTTCTATTTCTCAAATACTAGGAAAATCGGAAGCATCTCCAAGCACATGGTAGTGTTTAGAGCTCTTATAATTAGGATAAATAGTTTAAAACTCTTCAAAAATTAAAGTATCTGTGTCTCCCTCATCTGGACATGGCAGCTGCTCACAGCAATAGAGTAAATCAGACTGCAGCACCTCCTGGAGCTCTTTGGCTTCCTTCTTAAGCAGTGTGTCTAGAACTACTCATGTAATTTATCTCCACTTGCAAACAGTCTCAAGACTAAAATCACCAAAACATGTAGCTTTTGTTACCATGGCCACAAAAATACTTTGTCCAATATTATTTAAATCTCCTATGCCTCTCAAATACTAATTCATGAAGCTGCTAAAATAAGATTTCTTGTTCTCATAAATACACTGTAACATGAAAAATGTAGGAGTTTGATGACCAGGACTTTACTGAGCTATACTGTTGGAATTCAGTGTTAATTTTTCTTCATCTTTGTCTTTTCACATTCCTTTACTTTTAAATATTGTGCAGGATTCTGCCTGCTCAGTTTTGTATTGCTAGCACCTGGATGCACAGAGTTAGGTGAAAGACACAACAGGGGTTACCAGAGACCTCAATGACACAAACAAAAATGTTCCATGTACACAGCATCAAAGTGGGTGAGCCAACACTAACTGGCTACATCCAGACCAAAACGTACTTTTCCTAAAACCAAGCCTGCAATCAGAGTGAAAAATCTTGGAAAACATGGGAGGTTTGAGTAAGCTGAGAAAGGTTCCTTGGGTTTGTCAGTGCAAAACTAACATGCTGGGAAGACTCAAAAGACAAGTGGCTTACAGCAATAGACAGCTAAATTAATTTCTATTAAAACTGAGATTGAATGAAGTGGACCCAACTCTACAAACTACTGTCCTTGCAGTCTTCTCACATGCCACCCCATTGATCAGCCAGGTGAAAATAAAAGCGTACTCTTTCACTTTCCCAGAAGCCCAAAATACCACCTGTATAATCTCACCAGCTTCCAAAAGGCAAATGAGTTGTGTAGGATTGCCAGTAAATTCCAGGGAAAAATTCCATCTTACTGTAGTGAGAACAACTCATGTGTGTGATGGAAAACAGGCATTTGCTGTAGAAGACAGCGTATCTAACAGCAAAATGTTGGAGTCCGTGCTTTAGGTTAGTGGTTTTTAATCCATAGCAGCTTGGTGATAAAGCCTGCCACTTCCTCAACAGCATCCAAAGATTTGAATCCCTTTAAAAAATTTCAAATACAGATTACCCAAGTGTGTCTGAAGTTCACAAATAGCTGTCCCTCTGTGTAATACAGTCCAAAATCTGGTCTGTGTTGGATCAGCATATGCAGAGTGATGCATTCATTTCACTGATGCCCTGCCACAGTCACACAGGTATAACAGAGAAGTGCTTGGCTCTGCCTAAGTTTCTTCGTTGTCCTTTATACAGTATTCCAGTTTATGAAGAGAATATTCAGTCCTGCTTCACCATTATGACCTTAGTGGTATAAATCATCTCTTATAATTCAGTTTTCTCTGTGTTGAGATTGGCTGCTGTATTCAAATATGAACCGATTCATTTGTTTTGACTTGTGAAGATGCAGAGTGCACCTTTGAATCCATCACTCAGGAGGATGCATTACTGATGGCAGGAGAGGTCGCTGAGGCAGCTGCCTCCCTGGCAACAGAAAATGCAGCATCTGGAGTTAACTGAGCTAAGGCACTGCCATTTTCTCATCCTATAATATGAAACCAGAGCGTATCAGCTCACAGCGCCAACAAACACATTCTGTGTGCTTTTGAATACTCTGCAAAGTAACGATACATGTCTTGAAACTGGGTAATCCAGCAGGTCCATCTGAGAACTGAGGCACTTACCATTTAAGCCCAGTAGCTAAACAAGGGCTACACCACAGGAAGCCACAAGCTGAGAACTCACATGCCAGTCTCATTCAGCTGATGCCCTCCCTCCATTTACCATCTCTGGGAATTATCCTCTGCTGGAGTCGAGCAAGATATAAATACCAAGCATGACTGGAGGAAGAGAGGCTTATACTGGGGAAAACACAGCTTTCTTTTCCCTCCTGTGATTTAAAAGAAAAAAATCACAGAAACACTTGAAAATTGGGAGAGCACTTGGGGAAGCACCACGCATGCCTACCTTGTTCTCACACCACTTCTCAGGTACCAGGCACAGCCACTGTCAGGTACACAACAATGGATTTGAGGAAACCTTGGTCTGACCCATTACAGCCACACTCAAGCCCCTATTTCTCAAGAGAGCAGTTTGAGCAACTGAGAGCAACTGTACTCCCTCATCCTGAATGTCTTCAAATTCACATATTAACAGTTTTTACTATTTGGTCAGGGGGAAGCCTGTGAGAAAAGTAGGTAAGATGGGGGATTTTTATTATCTAGTTGTTCAGGTAGTAGTCTGAAATGGGGAAGAGGCCAGGATTTCAGTTCCCATTTCAGTGACTACTTAGTGCAAGAGAGACAGGTTTATTTCTGACATGATGCCTTGGATTTCCTGAGTGTCAGGATATCCAGGTGGGACTAGGGAAGAAGGACAAGAAGTTGTGACCATTTCCTTGCACTTCATTTCTACTTAATCCACCTCAAATGCAAGGATTCTGCTGACTAGCTGCAGAGAGTGGGAGTTCCCACTGCTCCCAGTGCCTAATTAGACTTTTGAGAGGAGTTGAAAAGGGAGGATTTTATTTTTCTCCAAGGCACTGGCAATTAATCATGGCAGGAAAGGTGTGTATAGCTACAGAAAGACGGTAAGAACTTCGGGTACTGCTAGCACTTTAAATTCTCCAGTACCTGCCCAGCTCTGATTACATGCTCATGCCCAACTACTTGATTTACATTTTGAAGCAGCAGGATTGCCTTTCTCTAACTTTCATAACCATCGCCCTAGGGTGCCAATAAATATACTGTCTACATTGTTTAATTCTCTGCACAGTAGTGATATTTTTCTCAATAATATGTAAACTATCCTGATTAAAACAAATGCACTGCTAAGTAGCAAGTTAGACTGTTTGGTTAGGTATTCTTGTATTTTATGTTTATTCCCTTTCACGATAATAGCTCACTAACAGGCACAAAGCACATTATTTTAAACTGAAATAAGACTTCTTAATGCTTCTTCTTGTTTAAGTATTAAAAAAAAAAAAAAAAAACTGGTTCAATCTGAAAAGTTTTGTTCAAATAAAGCCAGACATTCTGTTTCATTTTAAGAATGATTTACCCTTTGTACCTTCTGTTATTTTTACATAAATGGAAAAATGAGTAAAACTTGAAAATGCTTCAAGCATGTCAAAGCGAAAAGGTTTAATTTCCCTCTTATTTTCACAGCCAGATTTTTTTTACTTCTATCAATTCAAAACAAAAATGAAACAAAACAACACCAATTCAAATCACATCTGAAATCTTCTTTCTTTAGGTGAAGGACTATACTTGTAACAACAAAAATCTCTTCTAACATAATGTTTGATTCTTCCTCACATGATGCAGAACTTTTCCAACAATCACAGGACACCAGAAACAACAACAAATCACTACCACTTCAAACAGTCTGAAATAAATGGTCTTGAAATGCTTTCTTTGCTAAAACAACAACCACCATCACCATCCACCACAACAAACCAACCAGCCAACCTAATCAAATCACACCCCAGAGCTATAAGGTTTTTTGAGAAGCAAAGCAAATAATATTACCCCCTTCATTCTATGAAGTTTTAGACTATGCTCATGTAGTTCAATCACACCGTATCCTGACACTTTTCTCCCAACAGCATCACTACATAGTATCCCCTCCTTCACCATGTGACATACAGCAGATGCTAAATGTGTCTTATCTACCTCTTATCCATCTTCCCCCCAAAGTATGATAGGAGAAAAGGAAGCACATTCCTTTATCTTCTAGACCTCACCTTTAACTCCTGAAGCTATCCGTGCTTCTTCCAGGACCAGCGTCACACAGTTGAATTCCAGCCAAGGCCAGATGTAGGCTCATTTTATGGCACAAGCTAACTAGCACATTCACACTGACAGTCAAACCTATGAGACTTTTAGGAAAGCTCCAGACAAAAGGGACAGAAATTCCATCTCCTTTTTCTGAAGGACACATTACTCCAACTGCTATTAGGCAAAAGCGACCTTCTTCCTTTTCTGTGCTCCTGCAAGACAGTTTGTCTCACCGTGCAGTCTCCTTCAGTTTAAGACACAGGGAGTCTGTGAAGATTTTTGAAAATTTGAGACCTTGCGGGACACCTCCAACACAAAAGTCCCCTTCACTTCAGCAGAAGACCAGATACTCTAAAGGCAGACACAGATAATGACTTTCTACGCTCAGATGTCAGGTTTTGTCAGTAGCACCCAGGACTAAGGTTTTTATATTTGAGCTGTTAGGTAAATGACTAATCAACTCTTGGTTTTCAGTTTCTATTTGATATCAGAAAGTGTTTACTTTCTCCCCTCAGAGCAAGGTAATCTATACCACGGGACAACAAAATGCATTTGGGTCTTGATTTAGCCACCAGTGTCACAGAATTAACCGAAGGCTCAGTGTTTACCTCAGTGCACAAGGGCTTGACCTGCACATAACTTTGCTTTTTCTTCTAGCACATTCCTCACGTCTATGGAAAATGAAGCTCTGCTCCCGTTCTGCCCAGTAACCTCTTCCTTTATATGTTTTCACCACCTGAGTATTTCAAAAAAACAAAATGTCATGCCTAGCACCTCAGCAGCAACTCCCAAGAAGCACCAAAACAAATCAAGTGCAACAGTGCTCACTGGTTGACAGCTGTAATAAATTAAATTGCCTATCCCACTTCAATTCATTACGCCTTCCATGAAAAAAAGACTTAGATGTAAAATGAGCTATTCAAAACCACATTCTGCATTTCTATTAATCTAACAGAGTGAATTGTTTTCTATATTATAAAGCTAACAACCCTTGTGTGCAGAGCACTGCATCACAGCACAGAGCCACAGCGCCTGCCCATTGAGAAGGTACAAACAGGCAACAGAGGCATCAAGAACATACAACCTTCTAAGGCTGACTTTAGAAGCTACCAGTCTGTGAAAAATGTTTCATTTGTTTAGATGCCTTCATGTACATGTCACATCTGTTCCATTTAAATCCTAAACGAATCTGGTATCCTTTCCATTGCAGCAGTGGAAACTACTCTTCATTTGCAGCGTTTGAATTTCAGACTGTTGCTCACTGCCACCTGCTGGAGTTTGGGGAATTTTATAGGGGCAAAAAACCTGGGCATTGCAGTGAGGTTTTGTGCATGCTTTTATTCAGCAGATCCACCAACCTTACGTTTTGCTACTGCTTCAAAAGTATAAGTCACTTCAGGCACGTTTTACCATTCACTTTTACACAAAAGCTTTGACCTGTCTCACCCCAAGAATATCATCACCTGCAGAAGCTGGACAAAGGTAACAGAAGACAGAACATTGTCATCTTAACCACATTTCAGTTGTGACCAGGTGTTCATAAAACTAAAAGGAGAGGCACAAATAAAAAAAGGCAATTTAACATAAGTTCCATTTTCTGAGAGAAGCAGCACAAATCTAACTATACTTTTAATACAGCTGTGCTTAGGGAGTCTAAGGACAGATGCTTTTTATTGTGTCTAAGTCCAGTTTTGAAACTGCAGTATGTAACAAGCTTAGTCCCTAAGCTAAAGAATTTGATTTCTGTAAATCAGTTTGTTTAATGCAGCACCTGCAAAGAGAAAGGTATCTAGAAATTGTGAAATGATCAACATGTGAAACCAGACATCATGTGCTTTATATCACAGAGATACTCCTACATGTATGAAAGTAAATTAGACCAGGAAAGACAGTCCACTGTTTGGAATTGGTATAGCTACCTCAGTGCGGCTTTCCCTGTGGGCTGTTTAACCCTCTTGCCAACTCTGGTATCCAAAAAAACACTACTAGCAGACCCAGGGGGTCATGAAACTATTAAGAACTGTATCACAGCACTCTTGGGAGATTTGAGGAACTGTTACAGCTTCCCCGTCTTTTCTCTTGCTGAGCAAAGTGTTATTTGGAGGTACATGTTAAGGTTTTCCAGTCCTTTGAGCACTTCTTTTTTGGAAGTTATTATAGAAAACTTGTTTCTATACATAATAAGGGACTGTTTCAGAGTCAAACTACAAATAGACGCTGAGTACTGTCAAGTTGCTACAGCAGTAATGTGCAAGGCTTTTGCATTACCTGCTTAGTCACATATGGCTCAGCACACGGGTATTTTCAACATTGTGGATTCTCACAACAGCCTGAATCAGATGGATAAAATTTGACAGCCAAAAGTTCCCCCAGCCAGAAAGCCTTACCAGCTTACAAGGAAGGCCTAGGCCCCAGTGCTTCAAAGAGATTTGGGTTGTGCACGTATGTGTGTGCCTATGACTTTACAGCCTTATCACATTGTCAGGGTGCAGCTGAGCCAATGAAAGGGCTTTTACTGTCTGGCAGCACGTCCAAACCTTAGCTTCAGTCCTGCGTGTCAAATCAGCTTGACGTACAGCTATTTGAGCAAGTAGCCCTGGAATACACAAAGCATTTAGAGCCTGACCCCAAAGCATTTCCTTCCAGAGCTGTCTGTGAGGTTATGCATTTTAAAGTGTTGGAGGTCACAACTTACACTCTTCCCTTTCTTAGCTGTTCATTCTTCTCTCCCTGTCTTACTATACAGTGTAAGAGACTCTTGTCTTCTCTGCAAGCTGCCAAATCTTACATAGCAGCATGGGTACAAAACTTGGCTTTTTTGTTTCATTCCCTGAAATACCCTGACCAGCAGTAACCACTGCAGAGTGCTCATTGACACCAGGGAGTTCAGGAGTTTCTACTAATCATTTAACAGCACTTAGCTCTAGTTCTCTTTTCCTGCTTCCTGTGAGGAAAGCAGCAGTTGTCTACATTATAACAGAGAAGCTGAGGTACCATGAGGTGAAGTATTTTGCTCCTGTTACAGAGCAGAGCAGTATCAGGACTATAGCTTTCAAAATACCAGTCATTTCCACTGCAGCACACCATTCTCAACAAAGATAATACTTCTTTAGAGTAATACACATCTTACAGCAGTGTCCAGGAGCCACGGCCAAACACCCGTTGCTCTAAATGTTGCTGCACAGACCAGGAGACTGACCCACATCTGCTTCCAGGAGACTCCCACAGCACACACGTACGCAGAGCTAACTGCCATTGCACTGCGAGGCAGCAGACACATTATAAAGTCTCCTTTTATTCCAGCATATAGTAAAAGAAGATACCTTGGTTTTGCAGATTTGTAACACTGCAACCTTGTGGTCTCAAAAATGTCTTCTAGAACCTAAAAATCATAAAAAAGTGGAAATGGAAAGCTAAACCTCTGCTGCCCACCCCTCTAAATTGTTAGCACATGACAAGGACAACGAAGTGACAGCAACACAACTGAAATGAGAGATGATAAATAATGGATTAAAAAATTAATAAATTTATTTTTATGTTAACGATATATTGCTGTGACAGTGCCCAGAGATCAATGGAGAATAGTCTTGTGGTGCCCAGAACTACAGAAACATAAAATAAAGTGACAGCTACAGACCTGACAAGCTCACAGGCTAAATAAAAAGCTTATAAGGTTAAAGAGATTCTTTCCATCAACTTCAGTACGCTTTCAGCTGGACTTTAGGGCATCTGTTATAAGACAGCCACAACAGTCTCCCTGAGCGTGCACTCCAGTAGCTTCCTGTGATTCCACCCTTAAAGACTGGAAAAGAACAGAACTAGCCAGACATTTAAAACCCTATTTATAAAGGCACTGAGGCACTTGAAACAACATAGAAGTGCCTGGATCCAAGTCTGCAAGAGGTATTCAGGTATAAAAGCCCCATGGAAATTGACTAGTCTCCTACAAAAAATCAATACGCAGATACCTTTAAAAACTGGCATCTTAGCTGAAAAAAAAAAAAAAAAAAAAAACACCACAACACACACCAAATAACTCCAAACCACACAAACTTTCCCTGAAAGTACAGCAGTTGACAAATGTGTCAGCACTGCAAAAGTCTTCCTTAGTTGCTTAAGAATTGCAAGAGGTAGAGTTCTCACAATAACTCACTTTCCTTTTGAAAACATTAACACAAATAATCCCACTACAACTCTTACCACCAAAATGCAGAAGATCCTATGCCGAAGTCAGAGACTTTTTTTTTCCCACCCCATGGAGCCCCATTAAAGATCTAACTTTTATCCCAGTAAATGTTTTAAAAGCTTACACAAAACATGACAGCTTGGGTTCATTTTTTTTTTCCTTAAATACTTTCAGAGAAAGCAGGAGTGCTTGCCAGCCTAATAAACCAAAGGACTACACACACTACTGAGGATTTTCACTGGTTGGATGTCAAAATATAGAAGGAAAAGTTGGTTAATCAATTTTGGTTGAATGAACTTCTTTTTGAACCCTGACTCTTGTTCCCCTGGTCAATTAATAGAATTGCTTTCAGGAGAGGATTTGGGCATGGGAGGTTTTTCCCCTTCAAGTAAGTACAGCTTGCAATTTATTCCACTTTGAAAAACAAATAAGGCATGCTGTGGGTCACACAGATCTAATCCAGCTTTTTCAACATCTATTCGTCTGCACCCTTGATGTGTGGGCATACTGCTATCAGTGACAGCTTTATGTTTGTCTCAAGCAGAGAATACATCCTTCACTCTTGAAAGATTAGAGGTTTATGCCCTATGAAGAAACTGCAGCATTACACTCAATCTGGATAGCATCAAGCATAAAGATCCAATGAGTGATGTTTTCCAGGAGAAAACAATTCTTCAAGAAGATATTATGTTTATGTATGAATATAACATGAGACAATCACAAAGTCATTGTTTGCATATGCTGCATGACTATGATAAATGTGTACGTATAGAAGGTTAAGCAGAACTGGGAACAGATATTTAAATCTATGAAGCTTGACAGCTCCTTCCACATTTGTAAGCTGCCTCTGTCTTCACATCACACACTTCTCCTCCCACCCTTTGAACAACATCCCTCTTCCTCTAGGCAGCACTGCTGCTGGGGGAGGTAGCTGGGGAAACTGGAGGAGGGCACGTCTCTCAGCTGAGATCCTCACTTTCATTCTCCTGGTTGTTTTGTTTATTTTGCATATCAGAAGCCCAGCCCTCTTAGAACTCTGTTCACTGCTCTCTCCAACAATACCCCAGAAACAAAAATTCCTAGCAGACTGCAGCTTTTTCTCTTGCCATGTCTCCAGCCAGATTTTCTGACAGCCCACTACCCCAGTAATTCCCCTGCAGTATCCCCAGCTGCTGACTGGAATACAAATATCATGTGCCATTACCATTGTAAACACATTATAAAATGCACCCAGAATAAAGTTGAAAAGAAACCCTGCGGGGGAAAAAAAAAAAAAGCCCTTAGTGGTATTACATGATTTCTATCTTCTTGTATGGGCAAGGGGCTGGTACAAACCCTGGCATGCTCTAAGTATTGACTATTGCAAAGCAAAAGCGAAATATCTCTCAGTAGTCACAGCATGGTAGTAATCTGCTTCAGCTGTTACTCTCACTAAAAATAATTTAATGTCATGTCAGACACTGATATCTGATGGTGCGCAAAACTGCAAATACATTTAAAACCCTAGTGCTGGGTTCAGTGCGAATTCATTTTTTCTAAGTGCAAATATAAATGTACATAGTTAAGGAGAGAAAGAATAGAAAAACCTCTCCCTCCCAGCCTACAAGTGTGTGTAAATCAGTGCCTGAAGAGGTTTACCAGCTTTTCTTTCTTACAGCTGTAAGACTTGCAAAAAAGCAGTCACTCATTCTTTACTGTTTGTTGTCTGTGAGCATTTGCAGTCTGGCCAAAAAGAACAGATTGTGTAGTGATTGTGAACATGTTTAATAAACACCACAGAAAGCTTACATTGAGGAAACAAAGTTTACAATCAGTAGCAAAAGTGGAGAAATACAGAATGAAACTATTACTCCATTTCAACAAAAGTCTGACTACCTTTACCTGCAGGTCACACTTAATATGCCTGGTCCTGCAACCTTTGTTTACACCCATAACGCTTTTTCTTGGGAAGTTCCCTTTGTGGGGGAAGCCCCGAAGTCTTGATTCAGATAAAAATCCCATTGAGTTGACCTGAATACACAGATTTTTCCACAGGAAAAGAGCATTCCTTAACATTAGAATTCTAGTATATGGTTTAAACTTCATGCATTTTTGCAGGTATTGAATTAAGGATGGGACTAAAAAAATGCGCTCCTTTGCTTGACATGAATTATGTTGTATGCCCTAAAAAACAGGTGAAGTACTTTGTTGTCATTATAACAGCTTACTGTAAACCTTAGCTTCCAGGCTCCCATTAAAATCACAGCTAATAAAATAAGCTGTGTATCTGGGAAATTTTCAATAAATAAAGGAAGTGAGGAAGGAAATACTATTATGCACATTTTACACATGAGAAAAACTTAAGCTTAGAATAATTACGACTCCCCACGTGTACCATAGAGCTCCCCACTAACATCCCTTGAGCTTCAGAGGAAGACTTTAAATGCAAAGAACTCTTGAGTTTCCCCTGTTTTCCCTCAATTTAAGAAATTTGCTTATTTGTAATTAGACTTAAAGAAAAAAAAAAAGTGCTGCTTAGTGAAGCGAGAGGGTAATCCTAATAACTCTCAAAATAGTGCAGGACGTTTCTCTTGTATTCCCACAAAGCTATAAAATGTACTTCTGCTCCTGTCCATGTACACAACTTAGGAACATATGACCTCTGTAGATCAGAATAGAAATTAATTTAAGCATCTCCTCTACAACCATAGCAAACAATACATATCCAGAAAAAGCATAAAACTGGACTAAAAGTTTAGTGATACTTCCCCTGAACACTGTCTCAACGTCCAAGAACCACTAGTTCTGGCATTTAATGCTGTACCTTGCAATAGGCAAGTTTACCCGTATTGAGCAGTGACACTGATTATGCAATGGAAAAAAAAAAACGAACTCATTACCACTTTACAAATACATCAATCCAACTATGAGGCAGTAGCAGAATATTTCCTTTTTTGCCTCGTAGAGCTTGCTTTTTTACATGTTTATTTGGTCCCATTAGTACGGAAAGATATTACACCACCAAGTTGTGTAGCTGTTTTGGAAAGTGTATCTTCATATACTATTAGAGACATGTCACAAATATTTAGTATAGGGAAGGGACAACTTTCTAGTCCTAAATATAAATGAAAATAAATGCTGTGATTACTAGCGCAGAAGAAATGCAAGACACGGCTAGTGTTTACAAAGAAACTGAAGTTCAAGACAGCAAGGAACAGAAAGGAGGTCTAATGGCAAGAGAAAGAAGGAAGTGTGACAAGACAGACAAGAGGATGAAAGCCAAGAATGACTCACGGAATTTTGGCATAAAAAGACAACATGCAACAATAAGTAACTATGCATAACTTTTGGCAGTAGCCACTGAATAACTAAACATTATGCAGTATTCTTTAATGCCATTATATATTGACTAGATTATTGTATACCAGTCCCAAAACACAAACTTTGCATGGCAGATCATAACAAGATAGGACTCCACAGATATGACTACACTCTAAACAGCTGCAGGTAAGAATTGCAAATCATGTTATTATATTAGAAGCATACTCCAATCCTGTCTAAATAATTGCAGAATTGACAGACTGATGGTTAATCTTGTAGGTCATTCCATAAAGCTCTACCTCAAACCACCGAAGAGATAAGTAAGACAAGTATTTTTTCTGAGGAAACAATGTTAAACCTTTAATTTAATTCTGCTTTGAATTGTTAATAACATTTTTGCAGCACAAGTAACACAGTAAATGATGATTGTCCAAAATAACTCTTTAGACTCTTCCAAATCTGCCCAAACAGCCCTGTGCCACGATTCCCATCTAAAACCAGAACAATGCACAGGCAGCTGCTGTGTTCTGATCCTCCCAGTGATGACTGCTCTTGTCTCATTATCCTGTTTTTCTATGTCTGCTGTACCCACCTGCTGCCTGCTCATACAGATTATGAAATCTCTGGGACAGGGATCATGTCTTTGTTCTATATCTGTACAACATCTGCCACCTAGAAACTGACTACAAACTAAATTAGTTCTTACTGAAAAAAAAAAAAAAATAGGCATTGCTGTCTAGAGAGAAGTGAGATTTGTTTTCTACATTTTCTTCCATGGTCAGACACATTCTATAAAAATATTTTTCAGGTAGATTCACTAATTAGTTCATTTTCCCAGCTACCATGAGGCAGTTGAGAAGGCCCTTGTTCCACATGCTAAGAAATGACTCTTCAAATTACTATAATTATTTTGTGCTGTAACTCTTAGAATTCAAAGAGCTTGTAATGAAAAATACATGTACTGGAGTAGCATTTTAACATGAAAATGGTTCTTGCAGCAAAGTGAGATGAATATTAGCTAGGGTTTCAAAATTCATCATACATCACAAATTAGAAAAACCAAAGAGATGTATCTCAGCACTTGGCATTCCTTTTTCCTGAAAATAAAACAGATTTAAAGTATTGTGGTACTGGACAGTCAGAAATCAAAGCATATGAACTGTGGCTGAATCTCAGTCTTTGACACTAGTTTCTTATAAAATTACCTATATTTACAGTGAACGTATGATTACGTTATTGGCAGTGGATTATCCTCCATCCTATTCAAGAACATGCCACCCATAGCAAGCAGGTCAAATCTGACCTTTGGCTTTGAGCACAGTAACTGAAGACAAATTTTGCCTCCCTCTGCAACAGTCTCCCATGCCCCAGATCCTCCATTTGCTGTTACACCTTGTATTTTCACTTCGGTATTGACTTTTCCAGAAAGTCTCTAGCAGGGTGATGAGAGTATTTCTTATGAGTATATTACATTACATATACCCTTAAGGTCTTTGCCTTTAGAACGTGCAAGATACACTTATGTACCAAAGTAACAAGTGAAGGATAGCTGTATATGAAAGACAAGTAATTTCATCCTACATAATTCAAGGTTTAGGCCGCATGCCTTGCTTACTACAAGCAGATTCTTAATGTACATTTACAGCTTCTCTTTGTAATCTTCTAATGTCTGCTATTTACTAATTGGCACCTTCCCTTATCAGCAGCTATAAACCACTACACAGCACCTATGTGCCATTTTTGAAGTCTGCCTTTCCAGACTTGTTATTTTACATTAAACACATCATGCGGAGAACTAAACAAAGTAATGATACAGAAACCAAGTGAGAGTCACCTTTGTGTCCCTGCTGCAGCATACTGCTGATTCTCCCCACACATCTCTCACTGCCATAATACCTTTGTACAAAGAAACAACTTAGCAAGAGAGCACACACATTTTATACACTCTTCCTAATGAAACAGTTTTTTCCTTCACCTTTGTCTCCCTTACTGCATCAGTAACTACTTCACAAGCCCTTGCAAAAAAAGCGTGCCCTGTGTATCAGACTGGCTACTTCACCCTGGAAGAGACAGGTGTATTTCTCTGTATGGCATATATTGCCAGACATTCCCTTCCTTTTATATTTCAAGGAACTCAGACTCAAGTTCTCAGCTGAGATAGTATGCCCCAGAAAAAACTACTTCTTCAGTAGGTAGAGACCACACCTTTTTGTCTTAAGGCGCCCTGGTACAGCAACAATGCTTTTGCAACATTGTTTAGAACTTCTAACAGGCACTGCTAAATCAAATCTACTAAATCCAGTCTTTAGCATGAAGATTCATAACCTTTGAAGAAGTTTATTGCTCTTCACCAGGCACTGAAAGGACTGAGTTCCCTTTGAAAGTTCCTAAGCAATTGTACACTTTCATTACAAACTGAGAATGTATCTATATTTTTAAAAAGCAAAATAAGCCAGTCTGTAGCTAGATGCATTTCTTCATAGCAAAGCTGAAGTGATTTTATTTCCAGTACAGACAGAATAACACAATACCACAAGGGATACAAATTCCTGGGGGTTTTGCTATGAACACACATCTGCACACCCGTAAGCTTGGTAGCTAATGCCTTAGCTGTGATGGATCCCAGCACTTTACATCATACAAGTCTGCAGTGACCCTATAAAATTACTTTCCATCCACCTGAAGTTTCAGTGGCAAGAAATATTTCTGACATATAATCAAGTGCCTGGCAGCAGGTCTAATAACACAGTGCTAGGTTTAAAATGCAGCAGTTATCAGTCAGTCACACTACAGAGCAGGTCATGCATAACAAAGAGCTGCTTTATTAGCTTGGTGAAATATACAGCATGCGTGAAATGACAGAATTCAGCCACCGAGTAAAAGCAAAATGATGCAAAATATGTCATCATGGCCCAGATAATGTGTGCCACTCACAACTGAGCTAGAGATCCATTCTAACCAGTGCATGTTAACAGCTAATGCTTGAGAGATGACAGTTAGGAAGCCAGCCAGGCTTAAAATCTAGTTTTGTCTTCTTTCTTGGGGTGAAAAGAAGAAATGAAAGTAGGAGGAGACAAATGCATGCTTTGCAGCTTGCAGGAAAATAATATAGACACATAACATAAAGATGAACTTTTCTGAGACTATTTTTCACACTGAATTTGTAAGCGTACTAGTGATTTGCTCACATCAAACTCCCTAGACTCTATTGTCCTTTCCCAAAACAGACTGAAGTCTCCTGACTTCACTAGGCAAGTAGGAGGCCTTTTATTACTCAAAAGGCATAAACCAGTTATTAAGAAAGTTAAATGAATGCAGCCTATTTAGAGATATAATAGAGAATGACTAGAAGCAAGGGGCCTCATTTACTAACAAGCAATCAGCAAGTGCAGTTCACTGTGTTAAGCTACCCTGTGCACACAAGACAGCTTATTCAAACGCATTGTGTACAACAAGAAGCATTTATGAGGTGATCTTTTGTGATTCCATTTGTGTGAGTCTTAAGTGGTAGATAACATCTTTGGCTATCAATGTATTATCAAGATCAAGGAAATATTAAAGAAACATGATCTTCCCTCTTCAGGATACCCTACATTCAAAGATACCCATACTACAGATTAGTTTCCCTCTCACTTAATTTAAAACTCACATGCTGCTGTTATACAGAACTTCTTTCATCAGCAGCAAGACAAGACTGTAGCTTTGGTAGCCTGCTCCTCCTGGCATCAGCACACCTGAATCTCTGGGCTCAGTGTATATAGAAACATAATTGCACCAGTCCAGAGATAGGCAATAACCTTCCAACCCAAAACCGGGGTCATCACAGAATTGATGTTAACTGTAACCAGGAAATGCATCAGCACAAAGGGTAGAATCACAGAATACTATCTGCAGCATCTGATGATTTTTTTTTTCCTTCTCTGGCAGGAAAAAATTACCTAAATAACACATACTGTGACTCTTGATGCTCCATCAGTGTATTTGAAGAAGAGACACACCAGACTGTAATACCTATAATTTGCAATCACAAACATCTTTAAAAGCTGCAGTAAAAGAAACTTCTACTACATTGTTGCCAAAAAAATAATACAGATGAATACTGGTGACAAGCGATTACTGATATTCGAAACTAAAATTATCCATTTTCTTTCCTAGAGGAAAATTTTAAAATATTTTATGCAAAAAGCATTATATGGAATAAGTCAACATATTAATATAGACGTTCAGTATCATGTTAGATCTTCTAGCAAATTCACGCTAGCAAATTCATTTCTAATATGGCTCTTTTGCAGCCAGTGTGTTTGCATATCTGAAAATACAGTGGCAAAGACCAAGAGTAACATGGAGAACTACATCCATGAAGACCTACAAAAGCACTGCTTCCAAGAAACTTAAGGACGGTCTTCAAACGTTCACATTTGTTGTCACGTGTTAATGGCTCACAGATTTCACATCACCTCACATTCAGAGCACACACAGCACACAACACCAACACAATTTGTAAACGTTTAAAACATTTTAAAATTTTAAAACTCATAAATTTGTTCTCTCACACAAGTCAGCTTCAGACCATCTCATTGAACACCCTGCTCTTTCTCAATTGCACTTCACGATGATTTGTCATACAAGTGACCCCATCAGTCCACTCAAGGGAGTACTCACTGTTGGAGAACTCACTCAGCAATCAGGACATGTGAAGCTAGAAATAAATTACCACATCCTTGGCCTTTGGGTTCAATTTGACACTCATTCTGCTGCAGCAGCATTTACTCTGGTAACTTCAACTCAGTGTTCTGCTTGCCCAGGAAGGCTGGATCTAACAGAGGTAAGGCTGTCAAAAAGAGTAAACTGGAGGGAGAAAGAAGGACAGATCCTAGAGGTAAGGACGCCTTTCTGCTTTATTTGACTTGCATACCTTTGTATTACCTTTGCAGTTCACAGGCCTGTAACTGGCTCCACACACTATGTCTGCTTTGTGCAGCTGTGGAAATGAGCTCCATGGGCTGTCGTAGCAGCTGAGGGCTGCCTGAGCCATATACTCACCTTCCCAGGGACCAGTGTCACAGAGAAAGAGCATGGTGCTCTTAGACAGTTCTTCACTGCCACTGAGTCTCTGCATGCCAAAAGGTGCACTAGAAGTTTCATGGGCCATACTCTGAAACTAAATTCTTATGTATAAATACATAATAGAGTAAAAAGGTATTTGTATTGAATATGCAAGATCAATATTTTCAAATGTAGTCTGTAAAGCTAGGCATCTCCATTTGCACTGAGACTTGGAATACACAGCCTACATTTCTGAAGTGCAGGGAACCATCTCCTCTTACTGGCTCCTGTAGTTTTTGAAAAACCAACTGTTTAATTACATGCTTTGGCATGGACCTTATTGGCTAACTTTTGACACTAGAAGTTCAAAAATTATATATGAGCGTACTGGTCTCATCTAAAGAAAATATTGCTTCCATTTACAATTTGGCCTTCTCCATGGCCTTTATTCAGCCCTGGAGCACCTACAAAATCACAGCTGTTCTTTTTTCCCCCTATAATTCTAAAATAGCAATAGAACTTTACATATTAAAATTACTAATAAAAGTTTTTTTCCTCCAGGAAAGCAACAACAAAACAGGAAATTTTACAGCGCTCCTTGCTAGAACTATCTGCATCATGGACTGAAATATATGCAGCTAAAATAAGACCTCAGACTATCATATTTTGCTAGCCATGTCTGTATCTCAAAATGAAGGGCAATGCAAAGATATCTAAGCTAGTAGAAGCCCTAGTTGGGACACATATTGTGCAGTGAAGCACCATAAAGCCTTATAGTACTCTACCGCACGCAGGCTAAGCTCTGCCAGCAGCCCAGGTTTACTGGCTTGGGCACTGCCCAATTCTGTTACAGTCACATTGGGCACTGCCCAATTCTGTTAGTCACATTAATTATATTACACTTTGTTGCCCTGAACACACGTCTAGGCTTCTTCTGGAGGGAATTTACTCAGACTTGCAAAGAAATAATAAAATAAGAATGAAACTTTAAATGTCAGAAAACTTAATAGTTTTAAACATACAGTGATATATCGCTCTTAATGCTTTTGCATAATACTGTACCTTTTATGCACACAACTACACAGGTAAAAGGTGTGGGGTTTTCTTTGTTTTAAATACTACTAAAATTTTGAAGAAGCCTGACCTCCAATTTGGAACTGCTACCTGGAAAAATCAGAGCCTGAACCACTGGCTATATACAGCACCTTTTTAATTCCATTTGCTAAACATATGAAGCCCTAATGGCCACCAACACCTTTATAAGCTGCCTGAACAAAAGCAGTTGATACGGTGACAAAGATGTCTATGAACTGAAGAGCTAAATAAAATGCATTAAAGTGGTCTCCTGTGATAAGCTGTGTCTGTGCTTCAAACCAGTCAGCTGTGAGGTACCTCACTCATTTCCCACTATCTCTTGGTTCAAATGCTTGAGTTCCTTTCCAAAGGAAATGAGTATTGGCTCAGAGATGTGACACTGTCTGATGAGTGGTAGGATGTGACATCAGAAATAAGACAGAGCAGGGCACAGGAGAGTGCATCTCACCTCCAACAAAGATACAACTGCTATATTACCTTGGCTATGTATGAGCCAAAATCTAGATGCTAAATAGCATTATTTACCAGTAGATCAGAAAATTATTAAAATGTTTAAAAAAATATTCACTGTTTTACAGTTGAGAACAATGAATCTCAAACAGGCATAACGCATTATCACCTTCAGAAACAGGCACAATGCATTGCTACCTTTGGATACACTGCAAGCACACGACAGAGCAGCAGATGAGACCTAAACTTCCCATCTCCATACCCAGAGCTCTTAAAGCAGACCTGCTCTTTAGATAAATAAGGATCATTAACAGGAATATTCCCTTCTAGATGTTAAAGATAGAAAAGCTTCTAGTTTCATGTCAGAAGTGGAAATACTTGGCAATACAGAAGCATAGCATCCTGAGTTCAGATCCAAGAAAATGAGCGCTGCTGTTAATGCACAAGAAAACACACACACACACACACACACAAAGCAAATTTAAGTACACACTGAGCCTTAATTCATAGAGAAAATGGATTTTTTTTTAAAGAGGTGATGAAGGGTGGGATTTCTCCAAAGAGCAATCCAGTCTCATAGAACTCCTCAGGCTGTTTTAGCCATACACATTAAGGAACATGGAATAACTTGGGTTTTTGGTTTGGGTTTTGCTTTCGGTTTTGCTTGTTTTTTCAAAAGTAAATTCCCTGTAATAAATTATGTTCCACTTACAATTTGCTTAGTTTTGGAACTTCTGCCAAACAATACAATGTGAACAGTCTTTTCCCAAAGCAGCCTTACAAAACAATAGATTGAGGTCATTCGCAAGACAAGCCACACCAAACAAAGCATCACTTAGGCCAGGTAGACCTCACCCCTGGAACACACAACCTGATGCAGCTGTGAGAAGGTTGTGGTTTCAGGAAAGGTCAAGCACTACACATAGCCTCCACATAACATGGTAAAAACCTTTAAGCCTCTTGCACATCTGCTCTTTCACTGGTGGAAACAAAGGGTATGAGAAGATTCTGGGTTGACAGAACAGGATGTAGAACTTATCACATGCTCCACGTTCTGACCTTACTGCTGCTGCTATCAAGCAGTCGTATGAGGGCTCCAATGCATGAGGTGATAATAACCTTCCTTAATCCATACAAAAGCAACAGAAAGTAGTCATCACCACCTCATCCAGCCTGTGCAGTGCCTAAGTACAGCCTCCAGCATACAATAACGCTGGGACCACTCAACAAATCCTCTGTTCTAATTCACCACCAAGTTGTACTAGTCCTAACAGAGCAGCTTGCTCTTAGCAAGCTAGAACTGATGGATTTCTTAGCATAAAACCTTGATTGCTAACAATTAAAATGACTGACTATTCAATGAAATAATTCTATGCAGGTAGACAAACAATGTACCTGTATTCAGCTGTATCCTGCTTTATATATTCTAAGTGTGTAGGATGGCAATTTCTAAACTACAGGTATAACAGGATTTCTAAATGTGTATTGAAAGGTTGAAAATCAATTTCCTCTCACCAAGGACATGTACTTCAAAATTAATATCAAATTGCTATTTTATGTCAATATGTGCTTGCTCAATAAAATATATAATCATATTCCACTGCAAACACTGAATACATTTTCTTCCAAAAAAAAAAAATAAACCTACGTTTTCCATCCATAGCTTGTCCTCCTGCACTCCCCTTCAAAACAGAATTCATGCATATTAGACCTAAAACTGCAAGGAATATTTTCCAGTGGCAGCATCAGCACAAACATCATCACATCTTCTCACTTATTTCCACCCTAGTCCTGCCTCATTTACAGAGGTACAACTGCTCGTGAGAGCGCATTGCAAACCATGCAAGGAGATGGCTCTTGTAGTAAAAGGGATAATTTTTTTAACCTCATTTAGTTGCCTAACTCAATTCACCAAATATTTCCTTGAATAATTACAATGACACAACCAGTAAGCGGAGGGGAAGGGGAAAGGTGACTGCACTGGGTTTGGCTGGGATACCATTAATTTTCCTCAGAATAGCTGGTATGGTTCAATGTTTAGGATTGTGACCAAAACAGTGTTGTATCAACTGAAAATTTTAAGGAATCTTGTATTTGTTTCTACAAAATTCCAGAACATCTGATGCTGGAATCACTGCTTTCTAATGCTTTTTCTTAATTAATTGACACGCCAGCAAAAAGGACTAATTCTACAGGATCACAGCCTCAGCATGAATTCATTTGCAGGTAGTGAGCTGTATCCATGCCTCTTCAAATTCTGTCTTCCTAGGTTTTACAGAGCAATTCAAAGCAAGAATCCAGGTTTAAGATTATACAATGCCATGTCCACAGAAAATTCATGAGTCTAAATAGCTTTAAGTTCTTTGGTGCCAGCTGTATTCTCACTGAATTTGAGCCACCCTTGTGATCCTCAATCTGTTGCTCTCAAGGATGGTTTGCTGCTGTTCCCTCCAGCAGGGTGTATTGGTGAGCCCCCAGCTCAGTTGTCTACATGCCCTTCCAAGCATGGTATATCTCCTTAATTTTTCCAAAGGAAAAGAAAGCGTAAAGCAGTTTTATTGCAGAGTTTGCTCTACTTCCATTTATGAAACCAAGCTTTTTTTTTTTTTTTTTAAATACCTTTCTGGTCACCCATTTATTTCAAAGGCTCATGTTTAGTAAAGTATAAGATAACAGATAAACAGTTTTAAAATAGACGCCTTAAACCTGCAGCAAGAGATACACTCTGGACTGGAAAACACCTCACTGGTATTGTTGCTATGGCAAAGCTTAATACCAGTTTAGACACTGGGCATGCAGCCAAGCAGAAAACGGGGAGGGCTGACACATGACATTTCCCCCTTTGTTCTTTTCATACAATTTGCTTTCTGCAGCTCTTCTCAAGAGCACAAGAAATGTTTCAGCTTCAATTATCTCCACAGGAGCTTCATTTCCCCCTCTTTTCTTTTTTTTTGCTCGCGGAGGACAGTCAGAGCTATTGTGACTTAGATTTTTCTTTTTTCTCCTCTAATTCCCAATGAATTGCATGTGTGTTCACAGT
Source organism: Merops nubicus (assembly GCF_000691845.1). Taxonomy (NCBI): domain Eukaryota; kingdom Metazoa; phylum Chordata; class Aves; order Coraciiformes; family Meropidae; genus Merops; species Merops nubicus. Next base: position 32,299 of record NW_008633399.1, on the reverse strand, counting down.
AAATAATCCCTACAAAGATTGTTATCATCTGTGCTGCTGATTTCCTTTTTCTTAGAAGAAACTAGATGGGAAGTTGGGAACTCAAACCTAATGGCTTCCTTTTAGCTCCAGTTTAATGTGATAGCCAACAAGGATGACATTTTCTGAAAAAAAAAGGCACCAGTTTATTGTAAAAAGCTTTTTGTTCATCACCGTAAACAGAGCTTACAAAACCCATCGCTTACTGTGTAAGTGCCTATGTCCCACCATATTCAGTCAGTGTTGGGCAAGGTTGGTATAATTGATTCTAGAATTATGTCCAGTTAACTTTAACAAAATGTAGATTCAAATTCAAATATCTTTTCAAATGTAAGATGTAAGAGGCTCTTGCTTTTAGAAGATATTGTTGTAAAGCTATACAGAAGTAGATACGGAAAGTGGAATACAAGCCCAGCACAGGTTTATGAATGTACTTCAAATAAAGAAAGCAAAAGAAGATATAAAAAGGACATTAAATGATCTTTGCAATGCCTTGACAAGTCCAGCAGACCTTATTTCTATAGCTCCACAAGCACCAGTACTGTTGAAATTGCATGGTTATGCTGGGTTCACACACTGTATATTAGCAGAGCACCACTGTGTGAAACCACTGCAAAAAGCTACGTCACATCCTGGAAACTGTACTAGCTGCAGAAATTAAGTGTAATTAATATTATTTACTCAGGAAATTAGGTGCTGTGGAGGGTTTATCTACACCTGCATATGAACATGCCTCTGAAAGAATTAGACACAATACATCCAAAATGATAAAAGGAAAATACTGAGGAGGAACTAAGTGAAATGGGAGTCACAGGGTCTAGGGATAACCAGCCTCCTCCAGCTGCCAGAGGTATTGACTCTGGAGCCTAGATCATGACAAGGAGGTGGACACAAAGTTCTTCTCTCTGTAGGATGCTCTCACAGGGAGATATATCACTGACACTACTTGAATGGGCTTGTTAACGTATGAAGTTCAAAATACAAGGTACTATAACCCCTACATGACCAGCAGGGAAACAGACTTCTGTTTTTAGCAAATGAAGTGCAGCCCTTCTGCAGTCTGCCTGACACCCCCAAGAGGACCTCAGGATGCCCAGATACAACACACAAGTCCAGGCACTGTGTAGATTGGAAAGCCCTGGATGGCATATGGAAATCTCTTCTTATGCAAGAGCCTACAGCCTCTAAAACATCTGAGTTAACAGATTGTGAGCTTGGTTTGGGTCATCACTCTAAAGCTGTGTTCTGGAAAGTACAAGGAGTACATGACCACTGCCAGCACAGTTACAGAGCAGCCCTGGTCTAACAGGCAGAAATAAAGGCTGAATTCCTTCACCACTGCTGAATGCTTGATAAAGTCCCGCTGTGCTGCCTGCTCTTGTGTGCTACAGCTGAGGCCAGGACATTCCTCTTCCACTTTATAGCTCCAGGTCATCCCAGCAGAGCTTTTAGCAGTCGCTTGGGCACAGCCTGCAGGATTTTGTACCTTCTGTGTGTCCGAGGGCCACATACATTATGCCACAATTCAAGACACCTTGGATAGTGATGCTCAAGGTTAAACACATCTAAACTCAAAGCCTCAGTCTGCTACAACAGAGCGCAAACTGAACTTAGTGCCTGGCAACTATAACCTGATATACATCTTTATTGCTCCAAAAGAAGCAATTCCAGAAATTCCATTCTTTCAAAAATACCAAAATTTCCGTTTTGTTCAGATTTCAAAATGAAATTTTAAGTATCTTTTACAGCAATGGATTTTTGTCTCCCAACTGATTTTAAGAAATCCATTACAGAAGGAATAACTTCATGGTAAAAAGGAAAGGTTGGAGCTGTTACATGGTATTCCGTGACCTCACACTAATTACTTGTGAGCCTAGATTTCAAAACCCTTCCATAAAAAGAAGTCTATTGGACATCCTCTTACAGGGATTGGTAACAAACCAAGCAAACCCTTTGAGAAGTGTCCTAAAACTTTCAAATACTTTAAACTCATGCCATGAACAAAATAAGATCAGGAGGAAGGGAAGTAATCAGTAGGCTAATGCACAGTAAAACTTTTAAAACAGGTGGAAGGCAGACAGTCCTTTGAAACAATGATAGCAATCAATGGCAATATTAAGTTAGAAGGATATGAAATAGAAACATGACGTACTTACTCATGAACTTCAGCTTATACACAAGGACTGATGGTCACTATCCTTAAAAAGTATGATTGTTTGCCATGTCACTCAGCAGCAAAAGCACCTGTAAGGATGCTGTAAAGTAACAAGAGACATTTCTGACTAGATCAGTAGCTTTTCAAGATTTACTGTTATTTTAGCAGGAATGGTAACAGTGCTCTGCTGAAATGACTGAATGTGGACTGCTTTGAAAAAAGCACCATATAATCTGACGGCTTTATGAACATAATGAAAACACCACATAGCAGTACAGAAGGGTTTACAATTGCTGCAATCCACTTTGCCATCTGCCCAGTTAAGGTCAGTGCAATTAACAGTTTAAAGACACACGCTGGAAAAGGGGAGACCAGACTTCATATAAAAAGAGGCTCTAAATCAAGAAAATAAATACTTTGATTCCAGAGATAGTAGCGTTAATTTCTTCCAGAAAGACAGATCTATTTCCGTAGTAAAACACTGGAGCAAAACATTATTATGACCCTTTAACAGATGTTTCTGTCGTATTAAAAACACCAAGGATGTCAAGCTTTAAGACCTAGTTCTGGGACATGGGACTATATTAAGAAGCTTACAGTCACACAGAGACAGCAAAACCCATTCAAGCAGAGACTCTAAAAAGCCAGCTCTTCCACCCTTTCAGCCTCCCTTCCAGGTGGACAACTTCAAAACATCACTTCTATTTTTAATATATGATTATATTGCATAGAACTAGGAAAGTACAAAGGTGATGACGAGAAACGCTGAAAAAATAAGCAGTGTTTAAAGGATACATTTCTAACAAAATGGATTAGGAATAGCTAGAGGCCAAGAAAAGCTAATTGTGTAGGTTAGAAACTCACGTAGCTGAACCTGCAAGGAAATGTCAGAAGCTTCCCAACTGAGAGTGGTCTATGGAGAGTGCTTAGACTCATGGTGTCAGTTCCTCTGCTTTTGCTATCTGCAGTAAATTCCTGCTCCCAAATACCTGACAGGCATTCTGCCTTGGACAGACCTTAAGTAAGGCACATTTATAGGGAACCTGCATCTGGCTTCCTGCCTGGGGGTATCAAACACAGCACACCACGCCAGATGAAATGCCAGCGAGGACTGCCACTAGTTTGAAAGTCTCGACATTGCCACTGTGCATACATTGGAAGCATCCAGACTGTTGGGGCCCCAGCCATCTAGAAATCCTTAAGCACAGCTATGCCACCTTTAAAAACTACCAAGGGAGAAAAAACAGTCACATCCAGGGAAAAATAGGTGTATGGCAGCCCAAAGTGATGTACTTGATGATGTGTGCAGATGTAGTGATGCAGAAAGCATGTACTTGATTATACTTCCATATTCGCAGTTGCCAAAGAAATGTTTCTTGGGATCTGTCAAGTTTAAATCTCATGGTATTAAAACAAAATGTGAGCATACAACTTGTAACCACACAATATTCAGCACAGGCACTACTCTCTTGACTGGGTATGGCAAGAACCTATACCCTCAGGGACAAAGTGGCATCACCAACCCAGCAAGCTGCTTAAGGTGTAGCAGAGAAGGTTCAGAAGTGAAACTTGCTCCTTCTTGTCTTCTGGAAGGATTGCATCCACCTGTTACAAATCCAGGAAGACAGCAGCTTGAGTGAGTACAATTCTGAAGCTTCTGATAAGCATGTGAGAGAGCAAGATCCAGCCAAAGAAAAAAATTCAGACTTCTGAGTGATTACAAGAACTAATAACCAGTAGGGATTTTCTTTAAAAAACAAACAAACAAACAAAACAAACAAACAAAAATATTAGGCTGCCTAAATTTAATCCTTACTTGGTAGAAATCTCTAAAGCGTCACTGAGCTCAAGTACACTGATTTTTCTCTGCCTATCTAAATGCAACTTGCACACACACAAGCAAGTTCTGTGAAATTGCATGGGAATTAGGCACATAGATTTCTACACAAATTAATCTACAAACCCCTAGAAATGGAGAATGACCAAGAATAACTACATCAGTACATTTGATTGATCCTCAGGCATAAAGTCTTGCTAAATGCCCTACTGTACATTACAATATAAAAAAATAATGAAAGCTACAAAGTCAGGCCTGTTTCATAAAAAGGTTTTAGCAGCCCCATGAGGCAAGTAGAAATAACCTACATTCCACAGGGCTGGATCCATAACCTCTACTTTGTTGCCTACACAAGAAAAACAAGAACTCAAAATGCAGCTGGGTGACTAAATGGAGCCTTCTCATGTAAGTGTGTAGTTGGTGTTTAGATCTATTTAATATGTAGGAAAAAAAAAATCATCATGATTTTATGACCACTGAGCCTGTCCCCATCCTACTTGTAAAATGCTGACTGAAATGTTATTCAACTGCTACAGCATTGCAATATTAACAACTGTATGACTCAGGGTGATACAGCTGAGCTTCACCCCACCATTACTGCAGAAAGGCTGAACAGTGATGTTGAAGGGCTCACTTGCACACCAGTGGAAAGGAATGGAAACATGTGCCCAAAACAGAACTGCATCGACAGGTTTTGTTTTTAAACAACTTTCTGAAAGAGAGTAAACTGTAGTTCAGAGACTGCTAGTGTCAGGTACTTGAATACCTGTTAGTAGACGCTATATGACAAATTTTCAAGAGGTGTTTGGAACATAGAAGAAAATGGAACAAAAGCTTCCTTAATGCATAAATCACAATTGTCATTAAGCAATGGGGGAATCTTTTTCTAACACTGCTTGTCACTGTTTGAAAGAATATTACCACAGGAAATGTATTTAAGACTACCTGACTTATCATCCTAGTAGCACCAACTACTACTCCTCATTCATCAGGCCCTGTTCTGTGACACTCAAATTAGCAATCCTAACACCTCCCAAGAAGCTTTCCTGACTTCAGACATCGAAAACAGGATTAAGTTGTTTAAATACGGTAGCATCGTTTGGGACAACCAAAATCATCACAGACACATACAGTTATTTTTGCATAGTATGTTATAGTACCCACTCCATGCAGTATGCCCTGGAGCTCAGACCAGGGGGACTCTGATAAATAGAATTTATCGCTATTTTTCTGCTTTCTGGTACAAAGCTATAGATGAAAGCACTCTGAACCACACAGAAAGCTACCATTACCAAATGTGTAATAATGACTTTTACAATCCACTTCAGCCATGGTTAAATCTAACCTACCTTATCCGAGACTTTGATCTAAGCAGTGGAGGAAACTGAACTAGGGTAAAACCTGAAGCACAAGTACAAGAATTTTAAGGATTCCATAGGTTAAATTCTTATGGAGTGACAAATATATGGGGGTCCATATCCTGCAGCTGTTAAAGATGATGCAATATCTGCCACTTGCCATAACCAAGGAAACTAACTCAACTGGTTAAAATACCACAGTAAATGAATGTTTGTCTGCTAAAGCATATTGAACCTCAGGTAGCATCTCTATAATTGAGAAAATAAACATCCATTTCAAAAATAATCCTCAAATTATAATTTTCTTACTTACTGGATTTATGCAATTTAACATGAAGTTATTTTCCTCAGTAAGACTTAAATAAACAGTACTTCTACAAGTGATTGCTGCATTTAAACCATAATAGAGCATTTCTTTCCTGGTACTCCCTGCCTGTGATAGCCCAAGCATGTAGGGGGTTGCTTTTAAAAGCAAACACACTGTAGTTATCAGCCACCCTCAAATTACTGCACACATCCAGCTGTTTTAGGAAACAGGTACCCACCAGGGCCCTGGACAAAGAGTAAGCCATTAAGCCAGTCAGCTTTTCTACAGCCTCCTTAACTGCAAGCCAAGCAATCCCACCGCAGATATCCCATCTAAGCCTTTTAAAACCTTTACACCATCTTTTGTTCTTTCTGGCTTCTGGTTTACCAGCTGAGCCTAGAGGAAGGGCAACTGCCCCATATCCTGTGCTGAGGATCTGGTGACTGCCAAGTGGCTTTGCAGCCTTCCCCAAGGCAGCTTGAAACGGCTGTGGGGACATGTGCACACACTGCCCCAGCTGGAGGAAGTAAACTGTGGTTGTCAAAGCCTGCTGACCAGAGATCCAAGAAATGTTTGGGGAGGAAAAAAAAAAAATTATTCTTTACACTTTAAGAACAAAAAATGTTTCACCTTGCAGGAATGGTGAAGCATTCAAAAATTGGATTTACAGAGGTAACTCCCTATACAGGAGGCTCTAAGAGCATCTTAGATTAACAAGTAGAAGAGACAGTCTAGAGCAGGATTTCTTCATGACAAAATGTAGATGCTTTTAGGAATATTGCTTCTGTTTCTCGTATTCCATTAATTCGAGGAAATGATGCCACATATCCCAGACACAGCTTCAAATTATGACATTGCAAAATAAATTGCAGGGGTCTTTCCAAACAATAATCTTTTATTACATTTCATCAAAATGGTGAATATTCATTTATCACAACTATCTAGGCAGCATGGGGGTTTTGGGGTGGTCAACAGGACAACACACAACCACACCAGTGTGAAAAGCAGAATTTTTAAATACCGAGGCACTGAAAGCTAGTAACCAGATTTAGAAGTCAAATCTCACACTACTAAGCTGACCAAACATACTTAATGAAAAAACAGCTGAGTCAGGCTTTCTGAGCTCCTGCACAAACAGCAGTCTAAAAGTTACCTATTAAAAGATCTATTCAGTAGTGACCACTGTGTTACAAGGGGATTTACAGAAGCTAGGACTGGTTGACAAATGGTACATTAACTAAAAACGCTATCTTAATTGATATTCATTAAATAATTTTAGCAGTTCTATTCTCCGTTGAATAACGGCCCTCATAACAAAATTTTCCTCATTCACAGCAAAATGAGATATGGCATTTCAGTGCTGTTCTTCAGGCAGTCATTGCTACTACACTGCATAAATTACATAGACTTTCCCATTCAAAGAAGGTCTAGTACAAACTACTGAGAGTCCTCTTGACATCAGTAACTAAAAATCATACAGCCACACTCTCTGGCTTACCATCTGCTTCCCATTTCTTTTTGACTTGTTCAGTATTTGTGAGAACACCCTAAAACTTTCAGTGAATTCTCAAGTTGTTCAAGGGCTTAGAACGGTACAGAATAGAATGCTATTTCATTCAGATATTTGGATCCTTTAATTAAAAAGTATGGGTTTACAGTTCGAGAAAAGCTTATCCTTGGGATCACAGAAACAATCTGCCCAGCAAACCTATCTGCAGGTTACACAAAATGTCAGCAAAACACTGAATGAGCATTGTAAACAGCATGTAATGGGTGCTGGAAACAGTAAAGTTGTTTGTGAGGTTTTTTTCACTAAATTATTTTAGTGACAAAAATTCTGTTGTTGAAAATCAACAGCTAAGAAGTCAGTAGTCACACCATCAAAGCAGCACAAATCCTCTGGCTTATGGTATTACTACAGCCTTAGAAACAGCCACCCCACAGCTGAGAGCAGCTACCCACTGACTCTGCAATAAACACATGGATAAGCTATTATTACTGAGGTTTGTCTGAACTTGAGGCACTGCTGGGTGGAATTTTTTTTTTTTTTTTTAGTTTAGAAAGAGAACTCTGTAAGAGACCTGTTTCTTCACAGCTTTCCACAGAAATCAGTCTCCTACATAAAGGTTGCATAGAAGATATTTTCTTTCCTTTTTAAAACATTTCACAAGCAATGTCTCCCTACAAAACGTTTCCTTCTCCTCGTGTGAGTGATCCAAAAAAAGCACAATATCCTCTCAAAGGAAAACAGAAGAAACCTGTATGCCCTTTGTCCTTTACAACACACGCAAGCACCAGAGCAAACCCTCTTGAGACTATTCGATGACAGCAGCATACATCGGAGCCACATCAAAAAGACAAATTCATCTCTTCTACAAATTGTGCAGTACACATTCTGCATGCTGAGCCCAATTGTAGACACACATAAAAACAAGGGTCGCTTTCTAGCATCACAGTTGACTTAGCTATGATTCAAAGAGCTTACTGAGGTCAAAGAGGGGAAGAGAGTTTACATAAATCTCAATGTAATCTCAGTGCTTTACGTGTGAACGCAATTCTCCGGGCAGATTATCTGCCTCAATTGCGACTCTCAAACTCCTTTCAGAGTATACTAAATTCTCTGCTTATAAAATTACCACAGACGTCACAGCTGTGACGGTTTAGACCCACATCTACCACCACATAGTACTTCACATCCTACTGCAAGTACCTTGAGTGTGTATGTACCTCTAGGCTGGCTGCTGCTCCACAGTCACGTTGACACGGGCAGAAATCCTTTTGCAACCTTCCACACCCATGGTTACCATCACAACACTCAGCGCTCTCATGTTCAGCGTGAGTCGGGCTGAAACAGCCTTCCTTACCCTGTGGGGTTAAAAAGAGAAGCCTTTCAGAAACCTAGAAACACAAGGAGAGGTACCAAGCTATTCCTAATGGAGTAGCTGAAAGGGGTCACAGAGAGGAAGTCCTGCAGATCAGAAAACTGAAGAACACTTACAAGAACAAATCAAAACAAGACAGGCTTCTGGCAACAGTGAAGCCACTTGTCAGAGCTACAGGGCACAGACAGAATCCTCTCCCAACTGAGAGGCACAGTGCATAGGTCAACCAGGACACAGACTCCCACACTCATGGGGGGTGGGCAGAAAGGTTTCAACTGCTACTCCAGTTCTCAGGTGAGCAGAAGAGCCAGAGCCAGCTGAAACTCCAGGAAACATTTTGCCGAGTGCATTTGGTTGAGACAGATTCTGCTGCCTATTGGGGGGCAGCGTTTCACAGCACTGTGCCCTGCCACAGTATGAAGCACAGGGCACAGCACTTTGTCCCAGCATTTTAACAAGTGTACTTCATAGCATTTTAACAGGATATGTCAGGTTGCACAACATATTAACAGGCAGGAGAGATTCTTTTAGAAGAACCTGATATGGCAGTGATGTGCATTTGCAGAAGAACTGACAAAAGCAGAGAGGTATCAGCATGGCAGGAGCAAGAGGCCAAGAACACTTACCCCTCCTGTTCAAAGTGTTTCTTGCAGAACTATGTTTTATCATACTTGTCCAAGACAAAATAAAATTTTAAGAGAAGTTGTTTTATAATGGTAGCACCATTACAAAGCAGAACTGCCCTGCCACTTGCTCAAGACAAGACAGCTATGATTTTTCTGTACCTCAGGGGAACTAGTCTAGCAAATTATTTAACTCCACAGCTTTTTGTGCTTTTTTTTGACATCTAAAGAAACATCCTTCCACCTTTCTGGGCACAAAAAAAAAAAAAAAAAAGTAATAAAACCTTCAAAATAAGTACCTACACTGTTATCAACCTTGTTAATGCAAACTATTGAGTCTGCTCCCCCCGCAGCCAGGCTGCCCATCTCAATTCCAGACTCCTCTGAACAGCCTCACACAAGCATATGCATGCACACCATGTAAAGACAACATAAGAGATCCTAACAGACAAAATCTCTAGTCTCAACACTGGGGAAAAATCCATAAGGATGGTAGTTCAAATACAAGATTTTCTTTTTAATTATTCTGTGATGGAAATTGGAAAGAATAACAACCATCTGCTACTTTCAGTTCTCTTGTGGATGCTGTACTGAATGATGCAATGTTTTGCCTTCCAGAGCTTCAAACACTGTGCAGTGATCTGCAACGGGAAGCTGAGAGAGGGAAGGAACAAACGAGACTGAAGATGGCCCCAAAGTCTGAGGGACAGACAGCTCAGCAAGGGAGAGTTCTGGGACCTGCCAAGAAGGCAGTGAAGTGACTCAGCATGACCCCACCACAGCCACACAGCCATCAGCCTGACTGCTCAACAGATCATGCAGAGAGCCTCACTGTGAGCCAGCACTCGGTGGAAAATAACATCAAGAAGGAGCTTGTGAACAAAAACACCACTTGGCTTGAGACCATGCTCCAAGCAGAGGGACTTTGCTTCTCCAAGAGCAGCATGCTGCAGCCCCCAGCACTGAAAGCAGCTGGCCCCAGCAAGTTTATGCCTCCCTGCAAGCCTGAGCCCCTGGCACTGCTCAAAGTACCTCTGGTGCCTCCAGCCACATGATAGTGCTCCCTGCCACAGCTGTCCTAGATTCTCTGCAGAAGGCCAACCTGAAAGCCAGTTACACAGTGGCAACTCCGAGGCCAGATGTAAATGCATCTTTTTTTTTTTTTTTTTTTCCCCTCCAGGTAATGGCATATTCCTGAATCATGTAACTACATGCAAACACTCATGCTATTTATTTAAAACTTGTATGATTTTGACTGTTGTTTTGATTCCAACATTTTGACTTTTATTGCAAATATTTCCCTACAGTTGTAATAATTCCCTTCAATAAAACTAAACAAATACAAATAACTTCAGCATATTTATATAGCTGACATACATATATAGACATACACATCTGTACTTGTGAAAAGGTGGCAATGTTTCATTCAACTTCCATAAATATCTGACTTTCCAAAGTAAGGCTGGAGTTATCAAACACAAAATAAAACATGGAAATTCATAAAAAGACACAGATCATTCCATAACATCATCCTTGACATTTCATTAACTATTTCTGATACCCTGTGGAAACACTGAAGAGGAAAAAAATAATATTAAATATAGTGCTGTTAATACAATACTAAACAATTAAGCTAACTGTTTTTACTGAAACATTTCATGAAGTTCATAAAGTGTCCATTAAGAACTCACCAGATTACATCCCCATTATCTGTGGGACTTGAAGAATATTTTATTACAATCTAAATGTATTAAAAGAACGGCAGTCAAAAAGTCTAATAAAAGACTAATAACCTCACACACAAGTTTTTCATGCAGAAAACAGCTCTCCAAGCAGCAAAATATAATTTTCACATGTAACAAAAACATTTATGGTTTCATAATACTCAATAAATATTATTCCAAAATGCTTTCAAGAAACATTCCTGATGTTTTCATTAAATAACTTCTAAAAGCATTAAAACAATAGATACTACAGCTGCAACTCCAGAAGTCACCAAAATTGGCCTCTGTGCTCAAGGTGAGTGCTCTCAGTCACTGTAGCTTTGACAAGGGTGCCTCAGCATCTGCTCAGAGCCCAAGCCTCTCCAGACCATAGCCCCCTAATTCTTGCCAAAGGCTCAACCCACCCTTCCCCAAGCCCCCAACACATATCACTATTCTGCAACAGCTTAGGTACTTGCACATTTTCTACGATCAAAATCAGAAGCAAGCGATTAAGACTTGTGATGGATTAGACCATCAGCCTCACAGAACAACAGGGGCCACGGCCAACACTCATATCCATGGCGTCCAGGGGAACAAACCCATGAACAACACTGTGTTTGGCCTCAGCATCATGAACCTTCCTTGACAAAGGAACAGACCTTTGATTGAGGAGTTCCCTTTCAGAGGTCAAAAGCTGGAGCTTCACTGTCACAATGCCCCAGGGAGTAGCTTGCCAAACCCCACATACCTCCCAACAGGTACAGGCAGACAACTCCTGCTGGCAGTAGGGCTCCCACCAGCCCCTGTCATCGTGGGTCTGCCTTTGCACCCGCGGGCTCAGGGTGCTGGCTTGCCCCCCTTCCAAACACCTCTGGGGGAAATTCTCAGATATCTTGTATCAGGTGCCTGTGTCAAGGAGCGGGCAGCAGGGGCTGCAGGGGCAGCTGCAGTGAGGAGGGGCCGGGGCTGCCCCAGGCCAGGTGCAGACAGTTCCAGAACAGCCCCAGAGCAAACACTGTCAAGTGGCTCCTCTGGTAAAGCGCTTTTAACAAAGGGCAAAACACTGCCTGACAGTGAGGGAAAAACGTGAGAAAAAGCCCTGCAACCAGCAAGGTCAGGGAAGGAGAATGCTCCAGGCACAGGAGCAGGTACTCCCCTGGAGTCCATGGAGGACCCCGCACTGGAGTAGGTGCCTTGAAGGAACCTGCAGCCCATAGAGAGCCCATGCAGGAGCAGGGAGAAGAGTGAGGAGAAAAGAGCAGCAGAGAGAAGCTGTTATGGACTAACACCCTACCCCCATCACATCACTTAATGTCTTGTTTTAATTTCCTCTATTTCTACCCGCACAAATCTATCTTAATGAGCAATAAATTAATATGTCCCAAATTAGAAATTTGGATTACATTAGAATCTGTTTTTCCCATGATGGTAATTGGTAAATTATCTGGTCTTTAGCTCAACCTACAAGCTTTTTATCCTACTTTCTCACTTTGTTCTGTTGACAGGGGGAGTGAGCGAGCAGCTGGAAGGGCATTTGGCTTCAGTACAAGGTCAATGCACCACGTATCTCCAGCAAACTGTCTCGATGACTTCCACATCCACTACCAGAAATAAACATTTGCTGAGAAATCCTCTGACACTATGTAATGCTTGTTTCATAAATCCAGATACAATACCATGAAGAAGATGACAGCTGGTGAATACCGTCTCTCCTCCCCATCTCAACCTCCTGTTGTTGTGTTGGGGCAGCTACCAGGGCTGCTGCAAAAATTGTGATGTAGTGCTAGCAACAGATTGCCTCGCAAAGCCACCTCTCAGTGGAATTTCAGGTACACTGAAATCTGTATCTGCCTCCCCACTGTAAGATGTAAGCCACTGTATCTGTCTGTATTCGCCTCAGCCTGTTTTGCATCTCACTGTTTCAGCCATGCTGAAAGCAGCACCTGTGAGTCAATCAAAAAGACAGAGCTAATGCTCAGGGGATAATAAAGGAGGAATCATATGAATCTATCAGATTCCAGCACATGCAAATACAACAGCTTGCGGTGGCTTCTACTGGATACAGGTGGGGGGGAATAGCACAACCCAAGAAGATCAGAAGGATAAGACACCAATTAAGAATACCAAGCACTTAATACAGGAGGCCCTACTACCTGAAAAGAGAGACTGACTGTAGTAGGGCTGGGATTTGTTTGTTTGCTTCTGGCCACATGTATTCTCATCTGCCTGCACAAACCAAAAGAATCAGGTATTAAACAGATTGCCAAGATCTTGCAGCTCTGGAAGCCCATGCTTCTCCTTCCTCACGCACAAAACTGCACTCAGAGCGCTGAGCCAAATTAATTGTGTCAGGAGGGCAATTCTGGCTGAAGTGACTTACACAATTAGAATGTTATTTAAGCCAACAAAACAAAAATTCTAAAAAAAAAAAAAAGGTTAATTTAAAAATGTATATGTAACTCTAACCTCAAGTGTATCTAGAATCACAGTGCTGAAAGTGGACCTCAAGAAATAATCAAATATATATATATATAATTCCTGATAAATATCTGTTTAATCCAGTCTAAAAAAAACCCGTGAGGAAAGATGCTTCCCCACCTTTTCACGGGTGAGAAGTTTCCTCTCCGCTTGGCGAGAAATAATCCTCTGGACAGAAGTCAGAGCCAATTAAAAAATGATAAAACAAGACAGACAGTGAACACATGTAAATACCGTACAGAAAAAGAAGAGCAATTAAAATAGAGTGATCACTAAAAAGCCCTCACACAGGGGAAATTATCCTGACACAAAGATGCTTTTACCAGACAGTTCTACTAAGCCTTGAATCCAAATTTTACTTCCACTTGCTCCTGTGATATTTATCCATACTCTGCACACTGACCCTCTTAAACTTTAATCTTTCCTTGAAAGTACTAGCAAGTCTTATTCAACCCCGTTATCTCCACCTCGGCCACGGGCAAAGCCAGCTTTCTTGCTTCACTTGATGTCGTTCTCATTTATCTTTATATTCTCATCAGCCCTCAGAGAGGCTCACAGGCAGCCCCTGGCAAATTGCTCAACCTTTCCTCTTCTCTATGCCAAAATTTTAAGGGTTCCCTTTGATCTTTGCTGCAAGTCTAGGACAACTAAATCTCACCAGGCTAGCAGAAATTACAAAAATAAACCACAAGTTTTTCTGTTGCTTTATTGTCCTCAAGGACCCTTGGCATTTTCTGGAATGTGTCTTCTCATAGCCACTCTTTCAGTTCTAGTTAGTTTTTAATTCCAGCCCTGTCCAGTATAACTCTTAATTCTGCCAGAAATTCACATATAAACACAAATACACTTTTTAAAGAAATTAAATACTTACACACAACTCACTCTCATTTTTCAGTCACAAATATGTTTCCTGACTAAATTAACACATCTTTCAACATCTTTATAATAAACCAAATTAAAGCCATGCACCCAAATACTTTCTGATTTTATAAACAACACTTCTGTTGCAGATGCTTTGCTTAGGGAAAGCTGTCTTAAATTAAGTTTGCACTACAGTTACAAAGTCATGGAGTGCCTTTTTTTTTTCCTCATGCTTCTCTAGATAATAAACCAGGTAGACTAGATAAATAAAGGCATACTTCAGCCTTTAGTGGTTTGATTTATGTTTGGTTATATTACTATTTTTAGCTATACATAGTCATGATTCTGAAATCAAATTACAATCAGATAATATGTTTAAGAAAAACTAGAAGAAACTTTTTGCTCCTATATCAGAAATAGAACACTAAATCAAACACAGCTACCAAACTGGCATAAGCTTTAAAACAATTGAATTTATAGAACTTTTTTATTGCTAAAATTATTACAGTTTTAAAACGCAGACCTAGCAGAAAATTTTCTCATTTATATGCTGCAGCTGTCTTTTGCAGTTTACACGTGCTAAATTCTTCTTTGCACTCTTGAAATAAAAAGAAATAACCATTTTCCTGAGGTCTTGATTTCTAATAAATGTGTGTTTATATGCATATAAGCTAGCTAAGTAGTGGGAGCAGTAGTCTGTAGACCTAGATACTAGGTCTACAGACATAAGTGTGTGAGCCCAAACCAGGTGGAGAGAGGAACAGTAAACTACAGCAGGGCCCACCCCATAGTACCTGAGCATGAGAGCAGAGCAGCTCCAGAGACAGCAGCCAACTTTAACCATCACCCTCAGCCATCAAGTTCATGGTGATGAAGCAAGTCTGAGGCCAAGCTTGGTGGTCAATCCACAGGTCAGAATCAGAAACAGTCTAGAGACTGCCAGACAAACCCATAGTGGGAGGACAGCTCTGCCACCAAGCCAGGAAGCCCATGTGTGAGCTGGGCTCTGTATCCAGCAGGGTCCAAAGACAGGGACAAGCACGGCTCTGGCTAACCTGGAGTCCATCACTCCTACAGAACTGCTTAAAAAGAGTCTAGTAGCCCATAACTGAGTTTAAATAGCGCTTATGAGTGGGGCTGGAAAGCCCCATGTGAGGGTCATCAGGGCCATTAACGGGGCACCTGACAGGAGGTTCCCTGAAATTAGTGAGTTGCTGCCTCGTTTAAGCTCACTGTCTGAAGAAGCACATCATGCACCCTGAAGAACTACAGCCAGTGAGGAATAACTCTTCATCTGTTATCAGTGCTCCCATTTATTGTGGTAGCACTAAAGGAAAACAGAAAATTAATCTTTGGTGAAAATGGAGCAAATGAAGTTTCTGATATCCCTTAGTTTGCCTAAACCCTTTCTCCATAACAATTTAGTAGCTCTGTTAATATTTAGTCATGCCCCCCCCCTCTTCCCCCCAGTATTTCTGTGATAAGAATTTTGCTCAAAAGACAGCACAGCTCTCACTAAAACATAAAAGGAAAATTAAAAAGGAAAATTAACTGGCTCATTCTAACAGGACAGGTGTCCACTGACCTCATTCTACACTATTACTCAAAGTGTTCTACAAATTAGACAGGTGATTTTCTTATCTACCAGGGAGTCAGAATGCAGCTAAGATTCTGACTCATGTATAAATGGGAAAAAAAAAAAGGGGGGGGGGAAAGAAACCTACAAGTCATCTCAAACCAAGAAAAATCAATCTTTTCCACAATCAATTAGGTCTCTGCAAAGGCAATTGCTTTACAGCAATCAGAAAACAAATAACTTTCAGAGAAAATTCCTACTGGCAGATATTTCTAATAAACATACCCCTCATATACGTTTAGGTGGCTGAGGATGTTTATACTAGCTTCCACCCAGGCAACTTCTCCATTACCATGTTTCTCTTTGTAGTTATTTGGCTTATCTTTGAGCAGAGTTTATTCTCAACTGGTTTAAATTTAGGGAAAAAAAAAAAAAAAAAAAAAAAAGACAAATGTAACATGGCCACTATTCAGTATGTACTTATTCCTGCCCTGTTTGTATCAAAGCACACATTTGTAACAGTGACCCAAGCTATCTCACTGAGGCCAGAGAATAAAGGTCACCTTATTAAGAATTTTGTGTTTTCTGAACCCTGCTGTTGGAGCCATTTGGAGAGGCTGAAAATGTTGAGCTACCACAGCAAAGAAGAAAGGAGAAATAATTGCAAAACCTAGTCCAAAAGTCTCTTTGAGCACAAACAGCCTACCTGTAATCCCTTGCACAATTTGATTCAATTTAAGCATAATACAGACTGGTCTTACAAATACCTTTCAAAATTAATTATCTACCCATTTCCTACTTTTTTTATCTCCACAGTGGACAAACTTTTTGAACACTAGGAGGGAGCAGTCTAACCTATACAAGCATTAGCACCACTCAGCATTTTAAATTTGTAGAGACTGGAGCGATTAACTAAGAGTAACAGTTTACTCCACAGTGTTTTGGAAATGAGACTCTGCAGACAGTTCCACAGCTCATCAGTTTTAGAACATTTTATATACAAGTGCTTGCAATTTAAGATCAATTATGATCTAACTACAAGGTATTTTTAATTCGCATTTACCAAGCCAGTAGTTAATCTAAAAACTCTTCACATATTTCCAACAGTTCTTCTTTCTTTAGTGGTTTTTGTTTATTACTGAGGGCAGATTTTTATTTATCTGCAAAATACTGTTGTGTCTGAAAGTAATGTGCCGCAAATGGAAAAAAAGTTAATTTTGTTTGGATGTTTAAATCAGTTTGTTTTCTGCAAATCTATAGTATTTGGTGAACATATTTTTAAATTCTGCATAGCTCTTTTTCATAGACAGTATTTATTACCAGCGCACTTCTGACTGAGATTAGCATTTATTTCTTTTCTAATTTCACACATATTGCTGGCTAGTTGTATTTTGGCCTGACCACACTCATATCTTGAGTTATCACAAAGCAACCAAATTGTCTGCATGCAAAACTCAGTGCAATGTTGTCCTAGTTTGACACAGTTGGACAGATATAACAAATGACTCAGGAATACTCTGAGTAGGGGTAAACAGAAGATAACTGCTAGTGCATGAACAAAGCCATTACTTCCCTGCTCCCCTATAATTTGATTTTTAAATTAAAATTGGATAATTACTACATGACTCTTTTGTCAATGTCAGAATTAAAAGTGTTAAGACAATAGCAGGCATTTCTCCAAAATCATGCCAGGACTATTTTTTTCTCGTCAGTTTAAGTTCAAAACAACTGTATACTCAAATTCTTACTTCTAGAGTTTACAAATATCTTCTAGTGGCAGTCAACAGTGCTTGTTTACATGGACAGAGAGCCCACAAAGATTATGTCTGTGTCTTTTAGCACACTTCCTGTAAAGTGGTGATTTTAATACCCATGTATGGGGAGATGCTGAGCCTTTGCTGCAAATAGGTTCCTCAACAGTGCAGACCTGTGATATGGCTCCACCAGCCACATCTGTTGCAGAGATTAAAATCACCCTGCAGCAGCAGTTGCACAACATTTGGCTGTGAAACAGATGGGTAACACGAAGAGAAAGTTTCTTAGATGTTGAAAAATGGAGCGGTGGTGCTTGGGAGGCACTGTGGGTTTGAGATGCTTAGTGCATGCTGCCCAGCCTTCTATTGCTAGATGACACAAGCTTCAGAAAGGAGTTGTGGCCATATCCCCTTTTCCATTCCCTATGGCAAATTCTGTTGGGACACAAACTTCACATTAGAGTAGAGGAGCTAAGACTGTCAGAGCTCTTTGTGTGACCTCCTAGCATGCCCAGCT
>NW_008633399.1:0-14176 GCF_000691845.1 Merops nubicus | reverse complement strand
GACTAAAAATCAGACATTAAATGACACAATGTAAGTTTTAAAAATAAAACATTTGAGGGCTATGGATAAAAATGAGAGCTGTCACCCCTTAGGCTTGTGTCTCCACACTAACATAATGGAGTTAGTGAAGAAAAGTTGTAAAGATGTGCTAATAGGCATAGCCCTACAAGAATTATGAACAATGAAATCCCACAGGTCATTTACCCTCCTACAAATCCCAAGTGTGGAGGATTTCCCTGGGATATTAACTGGGGGTCACAAACTTTTCAAAAAAAATGGAGGATCCATTCCAATGGACAGTTACTTCACCCCTAAGGGGCAAGCTAGATATGTACACTTCTTCACCCTTTAAAAAGATGCCCTTACAAACTAGGCATTCCTTCTGCAGTTTGCCTCTTTGCTGCTGCTAATGTCACAGAAAGCGAAGGTTGGCAACATGGAAAAGAACAGCAGCTTTGGTTCATTTGTCTTCATCACTTTTTCCTGTGAGTAGAAAGGGCTGCTATGCTAGTGTGTAAGCATAATGGATTAGACTTTTGACAAGAGGCAACCTCATGGAGAGAGAAGCTTAAAATTCAATTATATTTCAAGTTTAGCTTGCTTTCAGAACTCCTAAAGTTTACATCAGTCTTAAACAATACCTCTAACAGCACTTGATGGAGAAACTCCATCAAAAATGCCAGGCATCTTTCCATTCTCATCAAAACTCACAGCCAGGGCAAGAAGAAAGAAGACTTGGCTCCAAAGCTCCACACAGTAAAAGAGTACCTAAAACTATATACAAGTCTTTTATTCCTTAGGTAGCCACTGCAAATCCAAAATTACCCTGTTACCTAAGAATAACACAGATTGACACTGATGTGGTTGGAAAGAGACCAATCCATCAACCAGAAGAGAAAGCAGTGGTTTACACAACCACTGAAATTTTCACTTCATGCATATTTCTGAAGAATCAGTGCTCTGTTTATCTGTATCACTGCACACTTTATAGGCCTTTCACCTATCTGCTGTTGAAGCAATTCTGCCTCAAAAAACTCATGCAAACAGGGAAACAAGGACTTTGTTATGAAGATCTTACCATCTGTACGACACAGCTGAAGAGCTGTATACCTAATGACAAGGTCTGCTAAGCTGTGATAAACTCTTAAGGATAGAAGTCCTCAGGCTGCAAAACCCACTTGCCACATACTGCAAAAGAACTAGGGGAAGTTGGCGTGTTTCACTTGCAAAACAATACTCACGCAATAGGAAGGCAAGATGGAAGAGGTTTCAGAATTCATCCAATGATTTTGTTGCAGAGCTTGGGAGTAGTATTCTAAGTGAAGTTCCTGGAGACAGGAATGAGGTATGAGACAGGGACTAACTGAGACCCCTGTCATAACGCAAGCACAACTTTGCTGCTAGGTGAGTGCCTTGAGGAACAGATGCTTACAGTGTTTCTAACCTGCCTGCAGACTGATGGCTGACTGCCACATAGGGCTAACGTAGAGGAGGTAATGGCTACTGCTCCTTATGAAAACATGCTTTTGCTCTGGGTCACGTTTAGCCAAATGCCACAAGCTCCACAATGAAGAAAGTCACACCGCCTCCTGCAGCACTGGGGATTCAGTAGAGGCCCTCAAGGGACAGCCTTACATTTCAAGCAGAGCTTTTGTCTCAAATTTACTTGCCCTAAACACACCATAGGGCGTACACTGCACATGCACAGCTCAGTGACTCCTGGTCAAGCTTCCAGGGCAGCTAAGGCTTGCTTAATCCGTGTCACGTCACAGCAGGCTCCACGGGATGATGTACCACACAAGCACAGACAGGCTGAATGGGTGGGCTACAGACTTCTCTGTCCCCTCCTTGTCTCTCTGATCACAAGTTGAGCTGCAAACTCCAAAGGCATTCCTAGAATCTGGTGGTGACTTTAACAGATTAGCTCAAATCCTAACCTGTCAGTTTAGATCTGCCTGGGTCATTATTAATCTATTAATTAAAAAAGAGTATATCAAAAGCATTAGTAGGTGCCAAAGCAGGCATCCCTATCATGCTGTTACTTATTAAGACTACCCATGGCAGAGAGAAACTGCAACAAGATTGAGGAGCTGAGTCTCAGGCAGGCGCTGCTGGGTAGCAGTGTTTGCACTATCCCAAAGACATTGGCTTGCTTAATATTTTAAGTGTCCTGTACTCGTTAATAGCAGGAAGTATTTTTTAAAAGGAAAATTGAATTACTTTCATATAAACCAACACCAGCTCACATTTTCTCTAGCTGACAGTAATTTTGATTAGGAAAAAAAGAGCCAACCCTGTTACTGGTTGCATAATTAAAGAATCACACTGCTCTTCCTGTGGTTTTTCTTGCTTATGATTTTCCATTGTAATCCATTAAGTGTTACGGTATTAGCAGGGATTTAATACATCAGACTTAATCAACAGTACTTATACATTTGTGTGCAAAGGACTCTACATTAAATAGTGGGTTTAGTGAGTTGTCTGACCTTTCCCTCTCAAGTCTGCACCTCTAATAACAACTTTCCTTGTTTTAGTATAACATATTGGCATAGTCAAACCCTGCCACAGCACTTGCAAATTTCCTCAAGAGGTTCACAGAAATGGCCTATCTGCTTCTACAAACCATGACTGCAAATGCATTTGGATTATCTACATATTTTATATTCATGACGTTTACAGTCTAGCTTGCAGCCAAGAAAATTGCTTTGATTTTTTGTAAGTCTCTGAGAAGAAGGCAAAGAAAAAAAAAATCTAATATGCTTACTACCATACAGTTTTTTAAACTCCTGCTACATTTCCCCTGACTATTCCTTTTCCATCAATCCTCCTGTCCTGGAATACCTCCCTGAAAGTTGCTGACATGGCAGCAGAGGACATCTTCTGGTTGGCATCTTTTAAAATTAATTCTAAAGAACATTTGTTTATTCTCTTGTAACTAAAAGCAACAGGATTTAAATCCTGGGTCAGAAAGAAACAAACAACATGAATAAATGTTCTTCATCTTCAACACTGTTATTTTGTGACACAATGGGTATGTTTATCTAACTGTAAACTTCTAGTCCAAACACTGAATGCAGCTCTCAACTCACAGTCATCATGCTAGTAGGAGTGGACCAAATACATTGTTATTGACAAAAAAAATATATTCTGCCACATACATCGACACAGGCTCAAATCAATACAGTAGAGCTTCATGGAGCATTCATTGTGGATCTTTTTCCACAAAAAGAGAGAAAAAAAGTGTGGCCTAAAAAGTAAGCCACAAATAGCTCAGCAGTTAGGGCATTCACACAGGCCATGGAAAAATTCCAAGTGTCAGTCCCATCCTGGAGCAATTTGAGAGTATGCATAAGGTCTGTAACGTTGCCAGTGTGCTGAAGCTCGAGCATCACTGAAGTCTGTGGAAACACTTCCAGTCCTACCAATGGACCTGGACCAGTCTTCAAGAGTGCAACCAACCACTAGCCTAAATGCAAACCCAGCACGCATAAACGCTGTTTGCCTCCTTCAGAATTAGCTGAGGCAAAGATAAAAAAGCAAACTTCATTCTCACTGGCTGATGGTTTACTTGCTGCACCACCATATGTCTGTGTCACACCCCTGGCTCACCTTCCCTCCAGACCCCCAGCCTGTGACCACACACCTCTCCAGGGCTGTCATCAGGAAAATGGCAACATGGCATTGGAGGTTTTGAAAGTTTTCCTTCTTATAGAATGATGCAGCTTCTACCATCTCATTTCCAAGTAGTTCAGTTTTGGCTGGGCAAAGGTTTTTCAAACATAAAGTCTACTACAGGAGCCTGTAACACTTTTTCTTCCTAAAATACTGCACAGCCAGTTTCCTCTAGGAGAAGACTCATATATTTTGATTAAGAATAGTGAAAACCCAATCCTTCTCCTCCATTTTGTG
Organism: Merops nubicus; assembly: GCF_000691845.1. Classification (NCBI taxonomy): domain Eukaryota; kingdom Metazoa; phylum Chordata; class Aves; order Coraciiformes; family Meropidae; genus Merops; species Merops nubicus. The sequence goes on along the minus strand of NW_008633399.1, from coordinate 10,267 downwards.
TCTTCATTTCACATTCTAGTTCTGAATACCTGACCTGAATTGCAGCAGGACGTTAGCATGACTCTGAGGCTCCCTGAGGAGCAGGAAGGTATTTCCACTCTGGCCCATCACTACTTCTGGAATACTAATTTTTCTTTTTTTTTCTTTTTTTTTTTTTTTTTTCTGTGTGTATTCCAGCCCATTTGATAATTACATCCACCATTATAAGCTGCAAAATCCAGGACATAATGCAGAGCACAGTTGGCATATTTGCATTTAAGAAAATATCACATATCCTAGAGTCAAATTCACACTCTGATGGAATTTTAACAGCTTTTCTTCCATGGAAAAGGATGGATGAAAACCAATAGCATTATGCTATTGGTTCATTTTGTTGTCCCACCATGACTTACATCTTAATAAAAGAGAATGGTTGTTTAGAAGACAGTAAAGGGAGGCTGTTTTCTTGACTTAGTTTACAATTTGGAAAGGCTTCAACAAATACAGTACACCAAGTGCTGAAGCAAAATAGATTTAGGGACCTTCTTGCCATAAAACACAGGATGACATCCACAGATGTATGTCCACAGCACACAGTACTAACAACTGGATAAGGACAACAGTCTATTTGGCATCATCTTTGATACACTTTGTTCCCTTTGTGGCTTAAAAATCTCAATAGATGATGCAGAAGAAAATATTGTCTCCTGCTGCCAGCTATTAATATTTTGGCCCAGTCAGGCAACAGAGGAAGATTTTTCTAAAGCTGTAACAAGACGTGAGTGAGAAGCATGCTTGTCCTGGCTGCAAAGCGAAAAATGAAGGTAAATGTAGCAGTGTGCACTGACTGCTGCCATTGCCACCAAGGAAGGCAAGCTGCCTGTCTTTTCTCCTCTAAACAGTTACAAGGAGCCTGGTATCTAGAAAGAATCTAAAAAGACTTACTACTCTGGTGGCTCCATGAACAAGATTTAGAGGAGGCACCTAAAGGGCAGCAAGCCCACACTATCAGCACACAGCAGCACTGCTGCTTGTTCACTTGCCAGCTGGTACAAAGGTCAGCCATGAATTCTCCACAAGCTGCTGCCACAAGTTTGGTATTCAGCAGACACAGCAGAGAAGACGCTGAGAAACAGGCTCAAGCGATAGCCAAAAATCCAAAGGATAAGCAAAAATGCTGAGTTTCAAAAGATGAAGAAGAAAGAAATAGTGACAATCAACGGTAGCTGAGAAGGAGTTGGAAGAGTAAGACAACCTGGAATTTGACCATTAAAAAAATAATTGTTAAAAGTAGTGAAGTGCAAATCTGGTGAAGTGAGACTGGAAAAGACACATTCAGTGGAGATTCTGGAAGAACAGAGGAAGGGGCTGAATCAAGCACTCTCAGAAATGCAAAAAGCATGGGAAGACATGAGAAAAAATGTGAAAATTTGTTCCCAGTCCAAAGTAATCTGATACGTGAGCCTGCTGAATGCTGATGGGAAGGAAATAATCAAACACGTTTTTCTTTACGAAAAACTCCCGTACTACATGCAGGAAACATTTGAGCAAGACAAACCAACACACATAAGTCACTTCTCAGCAGAGCAAATGAACTTAAAGTGCCTTATGCACTGGGTAGATGTGTCTGTACCTGAGCTACCTAACCTGAAGCTCACTCAGGCATCTCCATGCTGTACTGAAGGTAGTTTGTTACTACAGCATTAGCACAAGCAAAATCTGAAAACCGCGAGCCTTTACAGCTACCTCTACACCTTCGAACCCAGAAGGTCTACCATCTTTCCTCTAATCTGTTGTACAGGCTACTGTACTTCGTAGAACTGATTTGGGGAGATGAAAAAAAAACCTATTTGTTGTCATAGAAACAGGAGGACATGACAGTACTGTGCAGGCTACTATGTGAGAATATTATTGTTTGGCCTTCTTCCAGGCAGCCACATTGAGAAACACTAAAAAAAAACCCTTTTAAAAAAGCCCCTGAAATTTTGCCAAACAATCAGTTCTATAGTTTCCACCAACACATTCAAATATTTACCATTTGTAGTGGATAAATTTGAAAAGCCTTCAGTATGGGAAACACTGTTAAAAAAAAAAAAAATATTCTTTACAAATAAGCAATGGCTAACTTGTAAGGCTACTGGAAATATTCAAAAATAGTTAAGAGGCAATTAAAACAACAGCCGATTGTCTTCAGTTCCCACCACTTAGCTAATATTTTAAAAGCCTATCGTTAACATGGTAATTAATGTTAATAATTAATATTAATGTTAATACTGTAAAAGTAGATACTTTGTAACTGAGGTGTTTATGACTTTTCCTTTACTGTATGTGCTTTGTAACTGGAGAAAAACAGTGCCAGTAAATCACTGGTAGTGACCAAACCTCCTAACACTCCAGGTAAAAAGCCATGTTCCCCTAATAGCTCCAGAGGAAGATAGTTTTACACACAAGTTACAATTCTTAGACCATAGAAATACAGGCCAGTTGGAAGTGTTTCCGATCATCTCATTTAATTTGGACAAAAAAAAGCTTTCTTTTACTGGAACACCCTTCCCCTCTCCCCTTATAATTTTTCTTAAAATATCTTCATCCCCATTTGTGGAGTAATATTTCTTGTTATGACACAATAGAAGATAATTCTGAAGGTGTTACTAGTTCATAGTTAAGGTGGATTTTAACTATTTGGTCCAGCAAAAGAGTGAGTATGACTAGGATAGACTGCAAAAGTTTAGCAGTATGCTGGGCACAGGTGGGGGGAAAAAAAAAAGCAAGCACTTTAGAGTATAAATCCTCTTAATCCACTGCATTGAACCTTCCCATTCTTATCACAACTTAAATTTTCTTCCTGTTCCAAAGAGTTCAAAACTCTGTCCCATTTAGCATAGAAATCACTGCTCCTTTGCTGGAAGCCAGAAAAAATGATCCAAACAGCCTTATATGTCCTGTGTGAAGGAGAAGAGAGGGGGGGAAAAAAAAAAAAAAAAAAAAAAAAAAAAAGCAGCCCTGTGGCTTTCAAACAGCCTGGCTTTGTCATGGAGGCACGACATCTGACATCTGTGAGGCAGCATCCAACTCTTGCATTGCTCCATAAAAATATTCTCCATTTTTCTTACTGAAGAAACCTTCTTCTATTACAGAACCCACCTTACTCTCCTCTCATCTCCACAGAAACAGTCAGCATGCCTTAGGAATTGTAAACATGCAATTGCTCAACTTCCATCTCTCCCAGGCTATGAAACTGGACAGACGTGAAACTAAGCTGAGCCATGAGGAAAGTAAAGCAAAACTGCTAGAGGGGCGGCTCAGGTGGGAGAGCTTTTCTTACATTTAATGTCTCATTTCTCCCTGGGCAACAGCCTAGAGCTGCAGCCAGCCGAACAGCTTCCTCCTGCGCCACGTCCAGCATCCATACTCTATTCCAGCTCCCTTCTGTGGGTTTAGGCCCTTCATAGTCAACGTAATCACCAGCTCCAGGAACAATCTGGTGCGATGCAGGAAGGCATAAGCCTTTGGGAAAAGAACAGCATGTGAAAGACAAAATTTTCAGTAAAGGGCTAGTAATTTATACACATAATACAAACCTAATCACAGTGTATTTACATGAAACAGAACAGCAGGGTAAATGGGGAAAAAACCCTGCCATTTTCTAGAATCTCCTTCCTTCACTGACTATTCAGACTGATGCCACTTGTTAGAGCTCAAAAAAACAGGGGAACTGAGAAGCCCATGGTGATGCTCTTTCTGACCGAACCATGGAGTACGATCAGTGACTTTGCCTGCACTCCCCTTCAACAGCAATCCTGTGTGACCACCAGCTGGCAAAAATCCAGCCAAGCCCTTTTCCTTTCCCTTCATATGCTGAACAAATACTTTTTAAAGACAAAGGGAGCTTGATTAAATACGCCATTTTTTTTTCCAAGAGAGAAGAAGTCATAACTTTCAGAGCCCAAGAATTTGGGCTATATACTTGATCAGCAAAATAATCCACTTGTTTAAAGCCTCTGATGGTCCAAGCAGAGTACTGCTGGACACTCTGCTGCATTTGTACTTATTCATTGATTTTGCCTCTAATTCTTTACTGGACTGCATCTATACAAAGATGCCTGTGACTGGAATTTGTAGCCATCATGATTATATAAATAAACAGCAACATCATCAGGCAAATGCAGGCAAACATTACAAAGTCTACTTCATTTACCAGTATTATAGTAACAGCTATTAACTGACATGACACAATTTTTACTTTGCAGAAAGCCACAGAATTATTTTAATTGATAAAAACCAGTTTGATGTGGAGTCTCTGGACACCACTTGGAGATGTGGAATGCAGTGAAAACACAACTGTATCCCACCTAGACATTTAAAGAGCTGTATATCAATTATCTTTTTTCTTTTTGCGATATGGTTACCTTTGTTAGCTAAAATCTAACAGGAAATTCAGGTCTTTTCCAAACACACAAAATAATCACATGGGTGTTCTTATACTGATTTAGGTCTCAGAAATTATAGGACATGTAGACTTGCATGAAGCAAACTACAATGACATAGTAAAAATCATACTGCTCACATTGTATGCATTTGTGCCAAGCGTGAGTATGAGAAAATTGCAAATTTATTCAAGGGAACACTTCTTCAGAATATTTTCACTAAACTAAAAGCAAACTCTGGAAGGTTGCATGGTCTTATTAGATGACAGGTGGCCTGTATACAAAAGACAGGGTCAGACTAAATCATAAGCAGCAGATATCACCGGGCTGAAGTGAACCTCTGAAATTTCTCTGCATGACAATTGCAGGCTTGTGAAATTCCTTTAGCTATGAATTTTTCTTCTGTCATGTCATGAAGAGGGGCCTTTCCTGGCTGGGGAATCAGTTTTCCACAGGCAGCAAATCAATTTCCTGCAAGAGTGACATCCTCCCACTCTCCTAGAAGGCACAGATTCTATGTTGGAAGGCACTGGGCCTGTTACATGGTCAGTCTGGAGAGGTACTGGAAAGGTAGGTCAGATAAATAGCTTATGACTAACCAAACCGAAATTCTTAGAGCCAGAGATTACTCAGATTTTGCTTCAGGAAAGAAGTAATGGGTGTCCAAGGGGAAGCACATGCTATGCCTGGGTCATGCAATGAGTGCTGCAGAACCAGCTGAAAGAAATCTGGCAAGAAACTTGTGGATAACCAGAATCTGAAGCTAAGGAAAAATAAAGAATAGCTCTTGTACAACAGGGAACACTGACAGTAGATACAATTTCCCTCTCCTTATATAACATTTATATAATGCTACAAAATTACAGTAATAACCAAAGAGGGAAAAACTGGGATAAAAAACAGCTGAAGTCATGAGAGTAAGGTTAAATATATCAAGAGAGTAAGGTTAAAAAAGGATGATGCTAAAACATAACTGAAAAGCTGATGTTGCAAATTTTGGCTCTTGTTTGTCTTCACTCTTCTATGAAAAGCTTGGTTTGATTTTATTTCTTCATTTTACAGAGTCATAATTTATTGCTGCAATAGATAAAATTTTCTGCTCGTGTTTTTACAGTGGAACTTTCCTTTACAAATATTATGGAGTTTGAAAAAAGCGTATTTCTCTGCCCTCTGCTGGAAACACCCGGCAAAAACAGAGCCCTTGCAGCAGGGTCTTATGTGCACAGTGCAAAAATGGTTCCACCTCCACACACAGAAGACCCAACTTCGTCATGGATTCAGCAGTTACATGCAGGCTGGATTTCATTTAATGTACCTAGTCAAAATTAGCTGGGTCTTATTTGCCCAGTATTGATTTCACTCTACTATATTACTATACATAATACAACTTAAGAAGCAATAATGACTTCTGAAGTCATTCCTCCCTATCAACATTATCAGAAAATGTTATTTTTCCTCAAGCACTTACTTCTGTTTTCTTTCTGACTTTAGAAACTGATTAAAGAAACTGAATTTCTTCAGTTGATTTAGTTTGCCTTTTTTTTTTTTTTGAGTGAACACTCAAACAGCGTTTCAAGCATTGAGTGAAACAGGCATTTTTCCAGCAGTTCTGCAATAACTTACTAGAGACAGCAGTCACAAGAGACTTTCTTGCACTACTACTACTTTTTTTTTAACCCAAATCCAGCTGTAATATCTGTTAGACCATCATCCTAACCCAGAATTTTAGCTCACACATAGGAAAAAAGCATAGCTAGTTAAAACTGACAGAAACAACCCATTAATTAGCATGCAAATTATATTCTGAAAATCACAGTGTTTCTTTGGCCTGCTCTGCATTTAGCTCATCTCCTCCTATAAGTTAATTCAGACCAGTCAAACCTCAAAGAGCCCAGAAGTTTTCTCAAAGACAACCTTTAGGATTATAAGGAATATATGCATCATTGCTCTTTGTGCTTCACTATATAGGCATTTTACATTAATGTGGTTCACCCACATGTGGTAGCACATCTTCAGCATTCAGAGGGTGTATATTATCATAATGAAAAATGCAAAAATACTGCACTGGCCACCACAGAGCACTTTGGGCCTGGCTTGGCTCCACCTAGTGAAAGGCTTCATTCTTTGTGGGTTTTTTTTACTGATTGAAAATGATATAACAGTCAAAAGTAAGACAACTATCTTCTAATCTTATTGCTTTACATGATGCTTTGATCCTGCTAGTATTATTGGGTTTTAATTGCTTTCCTCCAAGAAACATTTCACCCTCTGAAGCCCACAGAATGCAATTCTATGCCTCCACACTTTCATAACAAAACTTGCACTAGAGAAACATAGGCTGGTAAAGCCATTTAAATAAAACAGTAGCCTGTCCTCTTCTATCTTTCATGCTGTTATTGTAAATTAATATTTAATCAGTTCTTACTCCTACCTTCCTCCTTTATCACATACTGTTAAAAGCATTTCTAAAAAGGCAATTTAAACACAGTGCCAAAGCTGCTCCTTAGAAGCCCTCTAATTCAGTTATCTCTGGTATCAGCTTCAACCACCATGCTCTTCCTTTTTTACAAGCTTCTTGATGTGCATGTGAGCTGTGCTTTGGATTACAATCCATTTCTGCCTTCTGGGCTTGCTCAAAAGGATTCTATATTAAACAGTAGGCTTTCAAAGCTGCAAAGAGCAGGCAGGAATCCATCCACACATTTTAGAAAGTCCCTCCTTACATTTTATTTTAAAGCACACAAGTATTAAAAATACCCAGCTAGCCATGCTGCTATAAAGTTTGGTTCTGTTCTGCATGACTGAAGCTTTTTGTTACAAAAAAGGAGGAAAAGGTCCATGACTCATAATAAATAAATTAAAAAAAAAAAATACAGCCAACACTGCTTAGCAATTCTTTTCTTTGTAAACTCTCCATTTGTTTCTCGTTTGCCAAACTAAGCACTCTGCCTTCGTTTACCACTGAGCTATCTGCATCAGATTAAAGGTTTTGGGGGGAAACAAAGAATAAAAGAAAGAAAAAGAAAAAAAAAAAAAAACCACGAACTCAAAATCACCTGTTTCTCATCACTACAAATGTATCACTTTCGCTAGAAAGTTCTAACATGTCTGCCTTTGAAGTGGGTCCAGCTGAGAAGTATACTTCTGTTACGCTTTGTCACCACCAAAATCCGAGTCCTCCCAGAATCTTAACCAATGCTAATTCAGCAAAATTGAAGGGGCTTTGGGAGCAGAGTTATCTGAGGAACCTCTCTCACTCGGCACCTTCCAGCACTTCACCCCAGGCGATGACACCACACACACACCAGCCTACAGACGAGGCTGCAGCACGGAGGGTGGGTGGGACTTCCCAGGACTCACTTGTCAAAGCCCAAGGGTCTCCAGTGGTGCAAGGGGTACTCTGGGCTTTCTGACTTCTCAAGTGTTTGGCTTTGCAACTTTAACATTACAGGCAGGTAGCCTTTATGATGTAATTGTGCAATACATGATAGAAGTATAAGACACGAGAAAACACACATGCATTTTGCAAAGGCATTCCCTGTTATCACTAGTTTCACTGCTAGGTCAACTTCCTCTGTAAAGCTTTAAAACCTTGCCATAAAAATGAACACTAACAAAATTAAACATTTCAGGTTAACAACTGTTTCAGAGCACCAAAACCCTCTGCTCAATCTTTTGATACTGCAGGCTGTATGACAGACAAACCAGCAGCACACACACATCTGTCTACACCTGCTAATGCCACAGACACGTGAATCCTGCACAGAAGGAACACTGCACACAGAGGACACATCCTGCAGCAGAGCTCCTCACCTTGGGGAGCCTTCTCCCCACCTTTACCCCTGAAACAGCATAAGTCTATTAACCATCAGGATGCAATTCAAACCCCATCCTTTTCTCTGCAGCCCTGCAGGACATGACTGATGAGTAAGGCTCCACAGGAGATTTGGGGTCTAGTGGGGATTTATTCCATTAGGACAATGTTGTGAAATACTTGATAAGACTGTTTATTACAGCAGGACATTTCTAAGCTACTGCCAAGGATGTCTGGGCTAATCAAATCATATAAATAAATTGCCACAGGCATCCAGCTTGTGACTTGACAATTTTGGACCAAAGTGAGTGTATGAGGTTTACAGGCTGACTGTGTCTAGAAGGAGAAGGATGGAAAACATTCTTTTAAGTAACAGTGACTGAGGCAGAAGTCATATCCCTTCAATTCATGACCAGCTGGCAAAAACTAATGGCACAGCATATAACCAAGCATCATTAATCCCAGTCAGCTACTTATCTCCAGCGTATGCTCTGTATTTTAACTATTATTGCTGTTCTAAAAGGAAAATTAAATAAAACCCAGAGGGATATGGATTTTTGCAACGGCTTATACAGCTTCAGTTGACACAAGCCCTGTCCCGGGTATTTCTAGAGACTTAGCATCTTACAGACAAAACCATAGATGTTAGAGATGGATGATATCTGCTAAGCCATCTGTTCTGTTTCACTGCCAAAGCAAAACTGTTCCTACTGCAGGTTTTACTTTAATTTTAAATACTCCAGCGGATGGAGCTTCCAGCTATTCCTCTGGGGAGGCTGGACTCACTACATTTTCACTGGCAAGATACTCTTCCTGGTGTTCAGCTTAAACTTCACCTTTTTAATTCCATTGTTACATGTTAATATTCCTTGAATTTGGAGTGCTAGTAGAAGGATACTGAGTACAGGATTTTGTACTGATGGATATCTACACTGATTACATTTTGCTCTCCTCAAAACCGATTAAGATCTGACATTTTTAATGCTTTCCTTCGTTGTTTGCCTTCACTATCTTTCTCTATGCATAGTTTGTTCTCCAGTGTAAAAGACTGTTCTGTAATTAGGTTAACAACAAGGTTTTGGTTTGGGGGTTTTTTGTTTGTTTTGGTTTGGTTTTTTTTTCCCCCCACTTAATCAGCCTCCTACACCCTTACTAATTTGGTGATTAGGTCAACTGAAGTTAATTGAAGTTTGTCAAAAATGTCTATATTTGCCCTGGTTTTAATAAGAGTAGAACCCTTCTATGCATTTCAGTCCCACTGAACTTGTATATCTAAGTAACATATAAAAGCTACTTGTTCATAATTGATTGGTTTTCTAAATAGCTGTGGGGAGGGAGGGGAGTGTTTTGCTGTTTGGTTTTTTTTTTTTTTCCCCAACAGATGAAGCTGACAAATTTAATTTCAGACCCTTCCACTACAAATTGCTGCTTTCACTGTCTCTCACTGTTTAAAATACAAACATAACTTGTTTTCAAGAAAGACAGTGGCCCACAGTAATAGTGAGAAATATCATTAACAGAAGCATAAAGATGACATATTTATCTATATATTTAAGTTTACTACTGCATCTAGGTTCCATATATAGAATCTCCTTAAAAATCCTAAGAATCTGGGACTGTCCCAGAGATTCCATAAGATTCAGTAGCACATTCTGGCTAATACAGAAATAGATTTGCAGGCACAGCCCCACAAGTCATTTTTGAAAATGATTATATCAACTTTTGTTGCCTTTATGAACAAAAATGAGGTAAGAGCATCCCCCGTTCTGTTCACATCTCCCTCTTTTCCTGAACTAGTCAGAAAAGTCAGGATAACAGAAACGTCAAACACCTCTCAGTCCAAGAACAGCAGTCGTAAGGTCTCTGCCATTAACAAAGACATTTTATGACCCATCTGCTATTTTAAATCCTTTCTCCGTATACATTAGGTTTTGTAGCACTCCATTTCCTTGGCCAAACATCGCACGGGCCCGAGGCATTGCTCGCCCGCAGCACCGACAGCACTGAATAGAGGAGGCGGCGCGAAGGGGAGGCGCAGAGCTCCCAG
>NW_008633398.1:0-478 GCF_000691845.1 Merops nubicus | reverse complement strand
AGTTATAAACAGAAATGCACAGACAGTGATCTCTGTATATTCCAACAGTTTCCTGGGATGTCTGGGATCGTTGCAGTGATTGAATGACATTTCTGAGTTTGTGTGCAAATGCAATTGAACTGCTCATTTCATTTCTTTGGTCTATAGTGTCTATAAAACAAAAAAAAATATAAGTATATTTTTTTAGTCTGAATTTTTATGAAATAGCCCTTTAGAGGTCATACCTTAGAAACTTAGAAGACTGGAGCAAAAGCAATTTTTTTCACATGTTTTTAATAATGTGAAATGTTGCTTTGTCTACCAACCATCAGAAAATACACTAGGAGAATATCAAGAGACTGTAGATTAGCCTCTGCCCCTTTATGGATGCAGCAAGCAGTGGCTTGTTTCCTAACCAAGTTAAACAACTGCTTTAAGGAATAAACCAGACCTTTTAATTCCATAAATATTGCCAATCAAGTTGATCAGAAATGTTACT
>NW_008633397.1:0-245 GCF_000691845.1 Merops nubicus | reverse complement strand
GGGTCCCGACGCCCTGCTCGGCGCCCTCTTGTGGGCACGTCCCCCGGCCCTGTGTTCTGCCCCCCAGCTCCTGCTGCTTCTCTCGGCCGGGGGGTTGACCCTGCCTGGACACCAAGTGCCCGGCCACTCCCCTTGTCAGGGCCCCTCCTCAAGGGCCTGTGGCCCCTAGGGGGAAAGGGCCGGGAGCAGCGTGCCCTTACGGCCACAAGGCCCGCCGAGGTGCCTGGGCCGTGTTAGGCACATAC
>NW_008633396.1:3894-27100 GCF_000691845.1 Merops nubicus | reverse complement strand
TGCTCCTCGGGGCTCGGGGAAGGGGCATTCCGCTCGCTGCTGTAATTAGGCGAGGTCAAGTTTCGAGAGGAGAGTTACAACGCGGAGATAAAATGGTTCAGGCTGGCGTGGAGGCACGGAGAGTTATTTTAAGAAACGGGGAAGATGTGGCGAGTCCAAACGAGGCGGCAGCGTTTGATCTGCTGGTCTCAGCTCGGGGAGAGGAGAGGAGAGGAGATGGCCTCTCGTCATTTGATGGGGCATTTGACAGGTTTGATACTTTCTGGGAACGTGTGATGTCTTTACGTCTGATGAATTCGGTGAGGGCCAGCTCTGTTATGCAAAGTAATTCGTGCGAGGCAAATAACCAATCCGTCATTAAAAGATGCAAGACTTACCGTCACAGTTTGACGTTGGAAGCGAGCTGTTCTTAACTTGTCCATTAACTGTACCCATATTTCCTATAAGAGCCATTAAAAAGCGGGGGAGGAATGGATCGTGATTAGTTTTGTAGCACTGCCTTACATCGAGTGATTCCTTTCCAAGGTTACGGTGGACTTGAGAGGCAATACTCTTTTGAAAGAGACAATGCGTGTAGCACTGTCCTCGTCCTGTTCTTTATTTTTATTTTATTTCTGCTTAGAATAAATAACAAGCACCAGCCAGAGATTCTAAGCAGCCTGCTAATGACTGAAAATGAAAACACAGTCTGATTTGCTCCCTCCTTCCACCCAGAAGCAGCAAGGTAGAGAGTGTGAATATCCCTGTGTTTTGGCCTGTACCAAATCCATTTCCCCCTCTTCAAAGCGAGGTGGAAGAAGTGCACTTAGTCGCTTGCAGTTTTACTGTTCACCTGCATTTCACTTTCCGAGGAGGTGATAATGACTCCTGGTATAGAACATCTCCTGCACTGTGCTCACTGAGATTTAATATGTGCCACACAATAAAATGTAGCTGCCTTGACAATGGTCAGGAAAAATATTTCTCCTTCAGACTATTTAAAATATTTAACTTTTTTTTTTTTTTTAAATGTTGCTGGATACCTCTTTAAAAATAAACTAGGTACAACAAAACTGAAAAGACAACTACTGATCATCCTCAAAACAATTCTATGTCAGATTTGTGTGTGTTAGAGTGCACTGGGCGAGCAGAGGAACCTGTGTGCAGGATGGGGCCACAAGCCGGCCTGACACCAGACACTGCTCTTCACGGTCAGTGTGTGCCCTGCATTGTCAGGATTAGCAGAGTACCAAATGAAAAACTTTTTTTTCCCCCCCTCTTAGAAATATACAGTTGACAAAATCATAGACTGCAACCTTTCCCGCACATGACAAGAAAATAATAATTATGAGAATAGTAAGATATATTTTATATTTCAGCCTATGTTCAGTTAAATGTGACTCGAGGACTTTTGAAGGGAAAGAAACAGCTGCACTAGATGGTTATGGTTCAGTTTATTTAGAAGAAATTACTGCACAGAAGTGGTTATTTTGATGATCAAGTTTTGATATTTTAAAGGTTCAGGAAGCTTTTAAATAAATATCTTAATCAGATGCATTAAATATATTTCAACTGGCCTTATGTAAAATGAATTGAAATCAAATTTCAGAAACAATTTTTTGTTGTGCTATTTTGGGTGTATTTTTTTCTCTTTTTTCTTTTTAATAAAAAGTGTGCTTTCTAGGTAATGAAGGGGAGATTCCTTTGCTACTTCAGGTTTCCAATAATGAATTGTAGGCTTCTCAAGGCTGAGGCACTGGTGAAGAAAAAAATGTACATGTGTAATTCTAAGCAGGGGAGCTGCTCAACTGGTGTTCTACTTTCCTGCGTAAAATTACTCACAACGACTTCGTGTGGGATCAAGGTCTTTTTTAATCTATTATTGGCTGTACCTGAGGCTCTTCTCATTTAGATATTAGTAAAAATGTTACTGTTTTAAGTAGACTTTCATTCTGCAGTGAAATCAGTGATTTCTGCATATTCTTTATATTACTGGTTAAATTTGGCTTTGCAGTAATCGCTTGCAGGTTATCCTGCAGCCTCCCCAAAATGACCTCCCTGCCCTGAAGGAGATCACTAAATGGAATAAGTGTTGTGGGATCAAAAGAGGTCCGAGGTCCATCCTGACAGCAGGTGTAAGGGCAAAGCCTCTGATCTTTTTGTCTGGTCCCTCGGTACCGGGTAAATAGGTGGGACCTAATCCAGAGCAATAGGGGGGCTCTCTGTTCAAGTCAGCTGAAAAGGTTATGGCACTGACTTGGGTTCTGATTTTTTGTATGACTATTACCAGTCGTCTTCAGAAATCCTGCCCTAAACCAGCTATTTTAAAAAGCATCTTCGTAGCCAAGAATTTCAAAAAGTTTTAGAAAACCATTTACCTATCTCGCTGCTGGGTAAACTGAGGCATTCGGTGACTGAACCTCACATTTTCAGGATTATCTGATAAAATCTGAGTAGGGCACGTAGTTTTGGACAGACTGTTCCCCGTGTGGGATGCCAGCTGAGCTGAGGGGATGGTGTCACTCATTGGAGACCTTCACTCCTGAGACAGCAGGACCACTGCTGCTTGCAAAGTGGATTTTTGTTTGTGGTTTGGTTTTCTATTTTAATCATGTCCTTGGGGAAAATATGAGCATGGTGAAGTGTCTTGCTTGGGTAGGGTGAGATTTTTTCTTTTGTTTGCTCCACATGCACACTTAAGAGTGTTGATGGTACTTTGTGTTTATCTTAAAGACAGCATGATGGAAGGAATGTGTGTTGCCTACATCAGTTCGCTCACCCATGTAAACATTTTCAGGAGGAGAGTCTGTATTTGTGTTTCTACGTTTTGAGATACTCGACTTTTAGACTATTAATGAGAAATTTTCACAGGTGGGAACAGCTGTCTCTGCTGCTCATTTTAACTTCAATGGTGTGTTATCCAAATTTTTGAAAGCCAGGTAGCATGTACCAAGGCTTAAGATAACCAGAAATGAAAGCACTCCGGATTTCAGCCAGGGAGCAATAAGAGCTGAAGTCCTCCTCAGCCCTCTGCGTGTGATGTCCTTGGTAGACCCGGTTGGTCACCCACCAGCTAAGGGTGGGACAGGGTTACTGGGTTTCCTTAGAGTGTGTTCAGTTCATGTATGATAAATGTGTCTAGAAAATGTTACAGCACTGCTGAAAGAGACACTTGTACGCACATTTTTTGCAAACGTGTAATTTTCAGCAGTTTCCTTAAAAAAGTACATTTTAAGATGGTTCATTCGCTATCATGAGGACTCAGGGTAGAAATGAAGTCTGCTTGCAAAATCCTGCCAAAATACGGCTCTGACTGCCAAATACCCAGAAAATTTATAAAACAGATAAATATGAGAAGAGGTTTAAAGTGTCAAATCCAAGATAACCCCTGCAGCAAAACAGGATAAAAGCCTTTATTGTTGCTAATCTAAGAGCACATCGTGTGTCAAAGGTCGTGTATTTTACATAAAAGATGTATTGTTTTACATACTCTCAGGAAGGTGAGACCTGACCTATTATGATGGAGTAGTGTTATGTCCTTTGCAGTGCACAATCAGGAATGTCTTACACACGTATGCCAGCACAGCAACATAGGGCTTCCTACACAGCACACACGTACAGATTTTGGCCCCTGAGCTTGCAGTAGCACGTTACAAGAACTGTGAAATGCTTCTCATTCAGGACATTAAAAAAAAAAAATGAAAAAGAAAAAAAAAAAGCCAGTGAGCAACAGATAAAACCAATATTCATTTCATTGTAAGGCAGCCTTTTTTTTTTTTTTTTTTCTGGCTAAAAATAATTTGGTTTCAATGGTAAAAAAGTAATGGCTCTTTCTCATTGTGAAAAAAAAATTTCCTTCCAAAGTAAATGGCAAATGAGTACATTTTCTTTTGAAAGGACTTAATGAAGATTCTGATTTTTTTTCCCAGAGGTTGGTATTTTACTGCTTCAGTGAAAAGCTTCACCTGCTGATGTAAATAGCATATCTTAACCATCTGAGTTTCACAAACACCCCCAAATCTCCACATCACTATGTGAATTTTATGAAGTGGAGTTTCACGTACCTCTGTCTTACACATCCACATGTCACTGACTTTCCGTTCTGTATGATGTCATCTGTGTCACCAAATCATTGCATATTTCTCTCTGTCTGTATTACGTATTATTCTGCAACCTTGCAGCAGAAGATCAACATTGCAGTGAAATTATGTTATAATTTTACTCTATTAAGGTATTTGGTCAAGTGACGTGGAATTAATTCTGAATGCTGTTAGTGGTTTGAGTTAGTAACTTGATCTAAATTAATAAACAAATGTTTTTCTTTTCTCTTGTACCATATGTTGATCCCAATTACATGAACAGAAAGTGGCAGATTGTCATGTTTCTCAAAAGATTACATACTCTTTTGCATAAGAGAGAGTACACAAGATGCAGTAATATACAGGGTAAAAAAAACCCTACACGTGCCGTTTTCTCCCTCCTACTTTTTATAAAGATACACTTGAATTATTTCTCTTTTTAATCCCCACTGCTCTTACCACCTTGGCATACTTGGTGTGCTCTTGGTAATGCTTAATGACAAGATATCCCAAGACAGTAAACAACTTTTTTAATTAGCAAGATGCAGCTAGTTTTAAAATCCTATCTAGGACTGTGTCTCTATGGAAAAGGATGAGAAAAAAGGAAGGATCCAGAAGCTAAAATAGCAGTGGTTACAAATGGTCTTAAAATGCCTTAAGTAAGGAGAACCCGTTCAGACAATAGTCACATTTCTGAAACAAAGGACTGAACTCATCTATTATTCAAACTGAAAATAGATTGATAGACATCAAGATTAAGAAAGTTTATGCTAGAGAACAAAGATGTCTCATCTGCATGGTGGTTTTTTTTTTCTTTCTTGTTCTTTTTTCCTCCCCAAAACGAAGTTGTTCGTGCTGAACTGAAGAGCCTCACACTGGCTGGTACTGATAAGCAGCAGTCCTGTGACTTGATTGTTTTTATTAACTCCCTCTGAAAGTCACTTCACCATTAAACACGATTAGATTCATTTGTTGCTTTATTTATGTTTGTACTTGCAAATGGCAGTGCCAATGAAAATGCTTTGGGTGTTGTTGCTGACGCTGACCCAGCAGTCACGTGTGTTACCTTCTCTCTCTGCAGGGTAAGAAGAGTGACCTTTTTGGGTGGCTGTGACTGAAGATTGCTTCACAGGAGCAACTGAAGAAGGTAAACACAAATACTGTTTTGCACACAGTTTCTGAAGCGTGTCTGCAGGATCTGATCCTGCAAGGCCCAAGAGCATGCCTTAGTTGCACAAGTAAAGGCTGTTCTGGCAACGTGGGTAAAGATTGCAACATTGGGCTCAGAGCTAAGCTTTGGGAGCCACTGTGCCTTAAACCTGTGCTTTGCCTGGGAAACTGGGGATTTTGGTGTCTAGTTGCATTTTGAGGAATCAGGCCACACTTTTTGGCTTTCAGACGTATTCTGAGAAGGCTGTTTGGTAACTGGACCGAGCCCTTGTGTGAGCAGGAATGTCCTGCTCTGCCTGGCCTTGGTGGCCACGTGGCCAAGTCCGTGGCTTGGCATCCCTGGGTGCTGGGCTACAGCAGCACAGCCCCGCAGCAAGATCCCCTTACTGGGGCAAATCCCTGGGGAAGTGGGCAAGTCGACTTCAGCTCCGCTTCACTGCAGGCTGAGGCACTCCTGGATTTACAGCAGCACATTGAGCAGAGCAGGGGAGCAGAATTTAGCTGTTAATTCGATTGCTTGTTATCACTGCAAAAATTAAAACACATGATTTTTAGTCTTTTGGAGCATAGCAAAAAGGAAAGAAATATCACTCTCTGCAAAATGATTTTTATTTAAAGCCGCGTGAAAGTCCCTTGCTTCTAAATTAACTCCTTGCCTCTCTCCTGGTCCAAAGTTTCGAGTTGGAAAGGAATATTAACATCACAAAAGTGGTGATTCACAAAATTAACTTGCAGAAGAGAAGAGTGCCGCGGATCAGTGTTTGGTGCTGAAGGGTGTCATCTGACTGAGGTTCATATGGCTGCTTTATAATCACCTTCTTTCAGAAATTAATAGTCGGTTAAGCACCATAGCAACAAGCAACACTGATGTAAGCGTCGAGCAGTGGCTGCTGTTCACTGTGATGTCAGTGCTCGTTAGTGCTGTTCTCTTGACCTTGTTTGAATATAAAATGGTGATTTCATTTTAAACTTAGAATTTTACAGAATGACTAAATGCTTCAGGGTGAATTAGAGCTATTTTTATTTTAATTTTATTAAAATGCACTTCAAGGGGAAAAAAAAAAAGATGTCCCTGCTCTGTTTTAAATTAAAATAGATCTGAGGACGATGTGGGGTTTTTTAGTTCTATGTTGCCAAAAATATCTATTCAGTGAGGATGAAATTCACAAAGTTCAAGTGAATATTGCAATCTTTGGCCATGCCACTGGTGTATGTCCACTGTATGATATGTCTCTCTTCAAGATGGGACTATTACTCTTTTGTTTTTTTTTCTCCATGGTGGAGCCCATGAGGAATTAGATGCATTTCAGCTATTGAAGAAGAAGCAGAACTGGCAGTTTAAGAGGATGGTTGTTCCTTGCCCTGCAGTAGTGTTCCCTCTTTGAGTTTTTGTGAAGAAGGGAGATATTTTAAGTCCTGGGTGCATCAGAGGGCCTCAGAATTACTGGTATTCTTGTGGAGCCATGGTGTGTGCATGACCATGATGCTATGTGACCCAGGAAAACTAGGGATTTTTGTTGTGATAAATGCACTACCTTTAGACTCCCCTGAAGTTGGTAGGCCACATCTCCAACAGCAGACGTATTTTGTGTTGCTGCCCTCCAGACAGCACACATGCAAGACATACTCCCTGGCTGTGCATTCCTCAGTAGTGAGCAGTTTGGGTGATTTGTAGAGTAGATCACTGCAAAAACCCATCAGATTTTTCAGTCTAACCTCTTGAGTATCGTAGGTTACTGAGTCTCACCCACACCCCTGAGCAGAGCTTCTAAGAAAGGTTCAGCCCAACTTCATTTCCTAGAAGCTGACCCAGGCTCAGTGGGAAGACCCTGGGGACTGGAGAACCATGGGTCAGCCACGGTGTGTGCGTGTGGGGTGCAGATTCAAGCATGTGTTTTCAAACTGCACAACAAAATTCACAGTTTGATGAAAAATAAGTTGTTTGCTGTATCCTTTAACATTAGGAGTCGCTTCTCAGAGGAGGTTTGGCTCTGTCCCGCTTCCTCTGTGGCGAGGGGTGCCATTTTCAATAAAAACCTATTTGCTGCAGGGCTGGTCCATAAGCTTGCACTATACTTCATAAAATAAAGCCATAATGAATGATATGTGGTCCAAAGAACTGGATGTCAAATTTCAACTGGGTGAGAATTGAAACCGCCGAGATAATAAACCATGAGAACAGGAGATAGTAATGGAAGTAGTGATAGAGTCCTAATTAGAGCAGTGCCACTGAAACGGGGAAGGTTAAGGGTTTGGTTGATTGAGTTTGAGCTCAATTGCTCGATAGCTTAATTTCAGGTGAAATCCCATCTTCTGAGTTAGCGGTTAAGCCGCTCAGAGCGGCTCCCGAGCAGGACTCTGCCCTCCTGGAGGAGCGGCCGCGTGGCCCCGGCGTCCCAGCGCTGCCTGCCAGCCTGGCCTGGGGCACGTGGGCTGGGGTACGGCACGGAGCTGGGGAGAGAGGCCTGTACACAGCAGGGTTGGTTTGCTTTCCTGCTTTTTTTCCTGTGAGCTCTGAAGAGCTCTGAACGAAGGTGCAAATGAGAGAACAGATAGAGCGAGGCGCTTCGGTGAAACCTTCCGAATGAAGAGGTTTACATTCTCCTTTATTTAGCACTCTTAGGCATAATGCCTAATTATATGCCAGTCTTTCCTCAAAGTACGAATTTGAATTGAAATGTTTGATTTGGGGAGGAGGGAGGGGAAATGTATTTTTATAGGATTATGGACAGTAGTGTTAGTTTTCCGGGAGCAGTTATTTGTTTAAATGTATGTAAAAGCATTTTCAATAATCAAACACCATTCAGTGAGTGTTGTAAATCAGGGATAGCTCGCATGCTGAAAAATGGAGAAGTACAAAACATGCTACTAAAGTTGTACATAATTGATAACAAAAGACACAGGCAGACTTTTAAGGTAGCGAATCCTTTACAAAACCTTTAGAAAAAAATCAACACAAAGGATTTAGCAAAGTTGCACTTAGTTTAAAATTTCTAATCTTAATGCTTGTCAGAGTTAAATGCTGATTAAATATTGGTAATAAAACAGAAGCTGCTTGCTGTAACTCAGAACCAAATGAGATGATCAATAGATAAATCTGTGGGTTTAACTTTTTTTATAGATGTATATTTTCTCCTTTCACTTCAAGCCAGGAGAAGGGTCTCAAGGATTTTTTTTTTTTTCCTAAGCTCAGTGCACAAAAGGGATTGTGCAGTTCATCTGTGTGGAAAATGAAGTGGTTCTGGGTCAAAAAAAAAAAAAGTTTTTCCCAGTAGTGCTCCCACTTTGTTTCATGAGGAGGAGATGCAGCTCTCAACCAGGTTGGTACGTTGCTGTGTGCATCTTTGCTGGCCATAGCAAAAAGAGCTCCAGGCAAAAGTCAAAGCCCTGAAAGAAACTTTTTCAGAGAAGTTTCTATGTATGAAAGGCTCAGCAGTCTGTGCAGCATCTCCCCAGCACTCTTCCTTGCTAGTGACATTCCAGAAGACGTGTTGGTGATGTCACAACTCCTGTTTCTGTACCGCCTGGGTGGCAGTGGTGCCTGCACATCAGGCAGTGGAAGTTAGTAGGGTGATGTTCTCCTTACTGAATTTAGCACTTCAACTTTTCTTGCTTTTGACCCAACAGTTTTAAAAATGTATTACAGAGCAGAAATAGCCATAATTCCTAGAAGATTTGGTATGTGGTTGCTTCTGAATATGGGTGCTGTGACTTGGGAGCATGCGTAAGGAGATCTGCAATGGAGCAGGCAACCTGGTTCTTGGACATTTTCTCCAATCTTTTCTTTCCCACAGGCCCAAATTACAAAGAGCTGTACTGGAGACATTTTAAGCGCTTGTAACACCTGCAGCAGGAAGGTAGGGGGCTGGGAGATCCCCATTGATGCTCACTGGTCACTTGCTGGTAGGATGGTTGTCATGGAGCTGAAGCAATTACTGTCTGTCAGACCACATCTACAACTGGATTTATTTACTTTGAATGTTGGGAGAGTTTGCAGTATCCTACTTGTTAAGACCTTTGAGTTACTCAAATTGAAAGATTACTGTGCAGTGCATAGTGTTTCTGTACTCTCTAGTAATAGAAATTGCAATATTACCTGCAGGTTTTGGGTCAAACCCTAAAAAGCTTGTATGTGGGCTTTTGGAAACACAAACTACTTGAAGACCTACCTGTTTGAATGAAAAGCTAGTCCAGAGATGGGTGAAGCTGTGACTTTTCTGAAGCAATTAGGTCAAGAAGATGCAGAAAATAGATTAAGACATTTTGGAATAATTTTAAAAAAGTATCTGAGCAAATCTCATTAACATGGACCACTAGCATGCTGTACTGAAGACTTCAAAGATCTGTCAGAGGAGTTCTTTCTGTGCTATTGTCTGCCAGCATTAGCAATCTCAAGAGAACGTGTTTCTTTTGTTTGCTTTTGGCCCATTTAGCTTTTATTCTTTTTCTTCTTCTTAGTGTTCATTAATACATTATAAATCTTCAAGTGGGTTGGTAGAAAAATATGTTTCTCAGCTTTAAGATAGTCAGCAGGTTTTGATCCTCTTATCTAAGGCTTTGGGACCAAATCCTTCTGGTCTTCATGAAGACAGAAAGTGAGCAAGATTTGGGCAATATTTTGCATAATCCTGTAGTGTTTCTTCCATTAGTTTAGGTAGGTGCTTGATATGATCTTCAGTAAAATGCAAGTGTTCCAAGTACCAATGTCTGCCTCAGATCTGTGAAGAACATGAGGCTGAGTGGTTCATGTGAACCTCTGGATTTGGAAGCCACTAGCCAGTGGCATATATTGGAGGTGGCCCAGTGTGTAAATGTTGTTACTGCAGATTATGCAGTCATGAAGGGTGCTCTGATGTCTGTCTGTTGCCAAGAAGTGCTGTGAGGTCCATTAAACTAAGCTGTCACCAGAGGAGGCCCAACCTTTGTCTGGGTTGAGAAGTTCCATCATGGAACTCAGGGCTGCTCATCCTTGCTGTGGGCAGGTGTTAGTCCTTCAGGACTAAGCTGGGTAATGCAAAGAGGTTGCTCCTGTGTTTCAAAATCTAGAGATGTGAGGAAAGGACACCAGAAATAGATCCTTATTGCGTAGTTTGTGTTTTGTTTGGTCATTTCTTAGGTCACAGCCTGTTGCCTTCCCCCACACCAGAAGTATATCTTCCAGCATCCTTAAGTTACTACAGCAGCAGCAGCCATATTTTACAGTGGCAGCGTCAGAAGACCAGTGACGTCAGTGGGCACTGCTGGAGGCCACTCTTTTTATTTGGTACCTTGTACTAAAGCCAAAGCATTTCAAAAAAAAAGTTTTTGGCCCCTCTTGCCTGCCCATATTTCTCATTGCAACCTATGACAGCATTTTTCACTGCTGCTAATGGCAGGAACTTTAGGTGCCACCTCCAAGATGTTTAATTGCTAAGTGGTTCTCCCGGTGCAATCAGTGAATTTTAATTTCGGGCTCTCCCACCTCTGCTGGCTCTATACTTTTCAGTGTGTTTTGCGTAATGCTGCTTAATTGCTCAAAAGGGTAATTTCTGACTCTGAGCTCACTGTTTATTTTTTAGTAGGGTAGCACAAACATTTGGATATTTGTAACTAAGGCTCTGACGTCATTTCCATGGCAAACCATTAATATTGGGAGTTTATAATATGGCACTTCAAAATAATTCTTTTTTAAAAAAAATATAATCTCTTTTTATTTTGCTAGAAGAAAAACAGATTCCCCCTTTTTTTAAGGGAAAAAAAAAAGACAAATTGGCATCTTGTGAGTATTAGGTCTACTTTCTTCTCCTGTCATACCTTTTTCATTATTTTTGATAGCCCCTGTGTTTGTATGAGTTGTAATACAAGTGTTTTGTTTAATCCTCTGACGTGTTAAGGATTAGTGGATCCCACTGGTGGAAGGAAATGTCTGTAGAAGGGCCCAACATTTCCTGCTGCTGGGGCACTTCCACCAATGGAACAGTGGTACACCGGCGTGACACTAGTAATTGTCTGCAAAGATCTTAGAAATAGAAAGTGCTACATTTAAAAGCCAACAACAGCATAAATCAATAATCTAGGCAATGAGAGCATTTCCTTTTTTTGGGAGGGAAGTGGGGTTTTTTTGTTTGTTTGTTTGTTGTTTTTTTTTTTTTTATTGGAAAAATGTCATGTAGTTATTTTAAAAGTTTGTGTTTACTTTATTGCTGTCATCCTTCTCCATTTAAATTGTATTCCAGTAATGGGGAAAGATAATTTTTATTGGGGAAATTTTGCTTTTAACACTTTATTGGATGCAAATTGAGCATTGCTAAAAATGTTGTTATTGGAAAAGACCTGAAAAAAAATATTTCTTGAAAAAGCTGAAGTTCTTTTGGGTTTTATTCATCTTTAAGATCTGATGTCCGAGTGAGGGAAAAAAAAAAAAAGGGTGCTTTTATTGTTTGTTTCCTTTTATTTTCAGGAGGGAGAGGGAGAGTTTTCAAAGCTCTGAGCTCAGTTTTGGAGGACGTTGAAATAAGCCCACAGGAGGTCTTGTAAAAGTTGTAAGAAATTGAAAGCATGTCTGCTGAGTCAATTAGGAGAGACAAATTGCCAGGATAAGGCTGCAAGGTTCCAAACTTGTTATTTGTTCTCTGCCATCTTTAAAACAATTTCTGCGTTTGATTTCACAGCAGATAAATATATGTTTTGGAGGGGAAAAAAAAGATATTAATTAGAGAAAATATTATTTAAACCGGAGAGAATTATCTGGATTTGAATTCATGTAGTTGAAAGGAGAGTCTGGCCTGTCCTCCTCCTGAAAGTTGAGTAAGTGAAAGAATATAGGTCAAAAATACAGACTTTGACTTTTAAAAATATCTCCCCAATGAGACCCCAGTGCACGAGACAGTGTTTTTTTTTTTAGATAAATTGAATTTTAATATTGACATTATTCTTTTTTAAAAAAGAAACATCTTGAATCTGGGAGTGCTTGTGATTTTTTTCAGAGATTATTAACCCTACAATAAGTTTCAGAAAATTGTGTGAAGAGTAGTGCAGCTCCAGCATGTGCAGGGTGTAAATCCATGTGAGTGAGGCAGCGTTGTGGTTCCCTGTTACATCCCCTGCATCCCAGGGTCACCGAGACTCCACCACTTGAGGAACCTATCTTTCAAGTTGCCCTGCAACTGGAAAGCAAATCTTTTAGTTACAAAGGATCTGAGCAGCTCTCAGCAAGTCTGAGACCACCATTCAGAAGAAACTTCCATTCTTTTTTCCTATCTAGAGAGCAGGTATTGTTTGGACTAGTATGAGACACTTCAGGACCCCTGGCCATTGCTGGTGTGGAATGTGGTTCCTGTGATGCAGAGGGATGGTCATGCACAGCAATCAGCAAACATGGTGGGGACTGTCTGTGGTGTCTTGTGCACTGCTGTGTCAGCACACATCTCACTGCTGCCTTGCAGATCTGGGTTGTCTCTAGTCCCACAGGTGTTCAGTGTGGGCCATGAGATCTCCTCTGTCCCTGCCCACCTAATCTTACCCACTCCTTACGTCAAATGGATAGATAGATTTCTGTGCATTAGGTCTGTCCAGCCTGGACATCTTGGTGGCCTGTCATAAGGGAAGAACCTTTCTGGTCAGTATGTTGCTTGGGTATATCTGCAGTGGGTAGTTTTCTTGTTGAGATGATGGGGTTTTATGGAATATTAGGAAAAGCTGTTTGTCTCTTGAAGTAAATCTGTGCTTTCTCAGCTCCTTCCCTCTGTTTTGTGCTCTCTACTCTCAGCTCTCAGTGGCCTTCTTCAGACACCACCATACCAGTTGGTTGTATGCAGCAAGAGGAAGCCCTGTGCACTCTACTATTCTAAGGCCACATGCCCTCATTTCTCCACTTGTGTCTCCTCTCCTGTGCCTCTGTGTTCCTCCTTAGCAAGAGCAGGGCTTTAATTAACTGCATTATGAAATAGCAGGTATCTGCAGAGAGTGGACCCCAGAGTATCTCCACATGTGGCTGGGGGAGTAGCTGGCCTGTCCCAAGTCTTCTGCTTCCCTGCTGCTGTCATTCCTGGGACAACAGGTGGTTGGCCAGGCATGAAGTCCCCAAAGAACAAGTGGGGCCTTGCCCATCTGCAGAGAGGATCTGCCCATAAAAAGAGAAGGAGCACAGGGTTAGGAGCCTTCATCACACTCAGCCTCAGTGCCTTCACATGGTGCAATGCAGGGTGGGCTGCGGGTGATGTGGGAGGAGGTTGTGTGAGAACCTGTGACATGGAGGAGGCAGCACTGGTGGGAGAAGAAGCTCTTTCCCCAAGAGGAGGGGTGAAAAAAGGTCCAAATAAGTTTTGTGGATATTTGAAAACAACTGTAAAGAGGCTTTCCCAGATTCTGTCCTTTGACATGGACATTGCACCTGGTCATCACCCATGAGGGGCGATCTGTGGCATCACCTGGGTAGGACCTTAAGCATATCTCTGGGGGAGAACTCGAGATTATCAGAGTTTTATATTGGGTTTCCCTCAGCATGTAACTGGATGCATTAGCAGTGACATGATCCCACTGTGACCTGGACATAATGGGTTTGAACTTGGAACTGTTCAAACATTAAGAAGAAGCCCTCGCTCCCTGCGTGTATGCAGCAGCTGCGTTTTATATGCAGAACCCAGAGCTGCAAAGGTTCCATGGTAGTAAATTTTCAACTTTCAGATGAAAAGGACTAAATAACTGCCAAAAATGGGGGCTGTGACTCTCCCAATGCAGATGTGTGACTGCCAGGACACGCGTACATCAAAAAGACAATGTGCCTCTGAGCAGTTTAAAGCCTACTGATGTGTTTTGTTTTGCTCAAGGTGAACAAAAAGTCAACCCCCCTGATCTTGAGAGAGTTTTTTTGCTGTTAACTTTGGCTTAGGCTTTGTGTGGAGCCTGAGCCCATGAGTCAGGATTTGGGGTTTGTTTCTGCAGCTGACTGGCTCCGTGGCATGGTCACCCTTAGTTCTGGATGAAGCTTTCTTGTTTTTTCTTGACTCTGTATATTGCCAGCTGTGCCTGATGTATTGTCCAGAATGATTCGATTTTCCATCTGCAACAAGAGCCAGATTTGCCCCTTAGCCCCCAAAGGGACATTGCAGGTCAAGATTATCTGGCTGCTGTGTGTTCAAGCAGCTCAGAAAGGTACAAATTATTCAGAAAGAACCCCATCAACCAACCAACCACCACTACCAAAAAATACATCCACAAAATAAGCCACTGAAACACAACCTCACCCTCCTCCCCCCCAAAACAAAGCCAAAACCCAAACCCCACAATGTTCTAGCCAAAAAATTAGCAAGGTCTAATTTCTGTGCAGTTTTGGAAATTGTTTCCTGTTCTGCTCTTGCCCAGCCATATACCTAAAGTGGCTTCTTCACCAAGTTTCCATTTGAAAGGAAATCCATTCACAAAGTTAGGAGCTACCTGCAAGCAGATGGGCTTAAGGGGAGGGCTCATACTGGTGTGGTGTTGGTGTTTGGTGTGGAGCTCTGCAGTAACGATGGAGAAGTTGGGCATCCTCCACCAGACTCATTCCCATGGAGTGATGATGGAGTGACCCAGAGTAATGATGTCTGTTTGGAAAGCTGTTGACAGATTTACTGACCACCGGGTCAGGCTAGATTGCCTGTTTTGGTATGAAAAATTACTATGCATTGAGTTTACTTATGAAATTATTAGCAAATTGTTGTGTTGTAATGTGTCGCTGTGATGTCATCAGTGTCACGCTGCCTGACCCTGCTCCTTCCTCCCCAAAACCAGGGCAGACCTATGCTTTGGGGTATCCATCTCCAGCTTTTTCATAGCCTCATAACCACATTACAGTTCATGGATAAAACTTCTTTTACTAGGGATGTAAATCTTTGGTCTACAGACCTTTAGTTCAGGTTTTTCTTTAAAACATTAACGAGCGTTTTAGTTTTGGGGAGGAAAAAAATCTACAAGTAATGATGACCTAGTGTAAAAATGTAACAGCTAAAGCATCCGTTCTGTTGGTTTGCCTTGTCTTATAGGAACATCATTTTTGCACATCACTATTAACAATGCAAACACCCTGAAATGCTAATAGCACTAGTAAGCTTTTAATTCCACGGAATTTATTGCTTGCTGTATTTCCATGAATTTATAACGCTTTGATTCTTAAGAGCCCCATTTAATCAGTTTTGCCTGGCACAGAACATAATAAACAACTTGCTGGTGCTAAAGTGCCACATGGGGGAGGCTGCTAACAAGAAAGTTAAATGCTTCTGCCACTAGCAGTTTCTTCGCTGTATTTTTCATGAGCTGTTACTACCAGTAATGTACTTTGCTAGCTTTAGAGCAGTGGTTAAACACAGTGACAAACCAAACAGCACTCCAGCGCTGTAAACACCCAAAGCAATACCATTTTTGTTCAGAGCTACAGCTTAAACCAGGCTGCAGGCTCAGGATCATTTTATGGTGATCAGTTATATTTTTAAATTTTTTTTAAAGGCCTTGTTTTTCTTGATATCTTAATATAGGGCTTACAGGAATAACTAGTGAGTGGTATTAAGAAAAACGGTGGGGGGAGAGAGAGAAAAAAAGATTTGAAATACCTTAAAAAACAGTTCTTGTTTGTTTATGCTGCTTGACCATAAAAGTACAAAAAGACTGTCTTAGTAGGGAAAAAAAACCCAGATTATAAAGTGCTTTAAAGCAGAAAATGTCATTTGAGTCTCAAAACTGCACCAACTTTATATAATTACCCTTTTAATTATCCCCAGTGGCCCATGAAATTTGTAAAATAGGGCATTGAGAGTTTGATTTACTTACATGTTGCACTTTAGTGTTATGCTCTTAATGAATATTGTTTAGTACTAATGTCAAGCAGAAATTGCTGAGTGCTATAGAGAGGTGCATGCTGCAAAGCTGGGTATTCAGAGGGGAATTGTGGAAACTCCACCTTAAATGAAGACCATGCACGTATGTAAAGCAATATGTTTTAATTTTGTTTGCCTGAACGGAAACGATATTGATTTTTTTCCTCTGCATGCAAAGCAGTTTCCTATATTTTCTTTATTTAACCATGCCAGACAAATAGCCATTTTTAGGGCAGTTACTTGGTTCAGCATCTTCCTTGTTACAGAGAATTGTTGAGACCTTCCTCTAAAGGCTGAGAACATAGAAGCAAGCTCTTTAGTTTGCTCTTAGGTCCTGACTGGTGTAGCCTAGGGTAATGGAAGTAATGCTAATCAATATTTGATGTGGGGTTTCCGTGGGGTATCCAAATATCACTTATTGCCAAGGAATTGCTGTAGGAAGCTTGGGGGAAATGTAATCCAAAGTGTGGTTTGAAAATCCAGCTAAATTAAACAGGCATCTTCAAAGGTGAAGGGAAACATCAGGGAACAGTAACAGTAAAAAGAAATAAAGCATAGTCTTGAAGGGTTAGATAATAGAATGTAATAGCTGGTGACCTCTAAATTATTGGTACAAATCTGAGGGAGGTGGAGACTCAGCAGAAACTATTTGCATTTGAAAATGGTCATAAAATGCTTCCCAGTGATGGTCTGCTCCTCAGGGAGCATCTGCTGACAAGTTGGGGCGATCTGACACCGTGGGTGGAGGACTCTCAGAAGGGTGGGCTGCCTTCCTCTTGCCTCACCTGCCACTTTTTCCTTTCACCTTTTGAGTTTAGCAAGTGTTAAGGACAGCATACAAGTGCTCATGTGGGAGGCTGGAGCAGTGCTACAACTGCTTCATCTCTAATGATGTACATGACCAGATGCATCCAGAAAAAGGGGAAAAAGCATCAGGTTTTACTCTCCTTCCAAAATTCCTTTTTCCTGCATTTGCTGCTGTAACTGGGGTCTTGGTATTCCTCTTACCTAGCTGTGTGCTCTGCTGAACTCATGAGGTCTTAGCATGGCTTCAAATCTTGTAGACCAATTTCTGTAGTGTTGAGTTGAAACTCAACTCTTAACTATTTTTTTTTTTCAGTTTGTGACTATTCCTGTGCCTTTGTGATACATATTGTTGATACAGGAGTCCTGTAAATGCTCAAGAAGCTCAAGGGAGCAACCTATGAAGAGGCTAATTAAGCATTTTTGTACAATCCTGAGCACAATGGGGCTCCTTTTTGGTTTGTCCTGGGGCTCCTCAATAATAAACAAAATGACTACTAATAATTGGGAGCCTTGATGTGAAGTCGTGCTGACTGCGGGGCGCGGGCAGTGTCAGTTTTCAGTAAGTGCATCAGGGCTGACCTTGAACTCGTGTCTGCTGATAAGAGCAGTGCAATAGCCCAGTGGTATCTGAGAGCATGTCGTGGCAGTGCTGCTGTTGGCTTTGCTGGGGTTTCTTTTCTCCTTGTCTTGTGCCCTTTCTGTGGCCGAAGCCTGGACGAGCCAGGCCCTCCTGACAGGGTCCTCTCGGTGAGCAGCAGCACAGCAGAGGGCCCAGGGGCTCCTTGTGCCAGCAAAGCCCTGCCGAGTTTGGTAGGGGAACTTGAGAGGATAATTTGTTGTAACAGAAATGGTTATTTTGGCTGGCTTTTATTTCACGTGGTATGTTTTCTGTCTCCTCTACCACTGAGCATGGGTGCGTCACTCCCTTCCGCTTGCACAGCTCTTAGTATGTGTGTGGTATCATATCACACTCTGGTCTTAGTACACCAGGAGATGGTAGAAGACAGTGTATGTGTCTGGGTTTTTTTTCTGTTGTATGGCTTGGAAGTTTGTCTGAAAGCCAAATCGTGTGGCAGGAGATTACAAAATGTTTAGTTTCCAAAAAGGATTTTTTTTTCCCTTGTGAATTTTTCTTGCTTGCTCAAAGACAAGATTCATCTTGAACAGCCCTGACCGAGGTGATGCTCATAACCATGCTGGAAAACGTCCTGTGGCTTGGAAGAGCAGCTGCTTGGAAGGAGGACAGGTTTTCAGGAGCAGTTAGGGTGCTTTCAGTTCCCACCCCATCTCATTTCACACTCAGGCGGGCGTTGGTGGGCTGTGGTGATGGCATGGTCTTGGCACCGTTGTTTAACGAAGGTATTAATTAGTCATGGTGCTGCCCCAGCACAGTGGATGGTTGCAGGTTGCCGTTGCAGCTCTTGTATCTGAGAGATCATCTCTGCATTGCATTTTGTGTCTAGGTGTCAAAGTTTGGGCAACAGTTGGTGGCACTTTTGGAGCCCTTGAACTGCTCTTGTTCTAGAAGAAAAGGAGAAAAAAGAAAGCTCTTGTTCTAGAAGGGTTCTAGCAAAAAAAAGGAACAAACAAGAGATAAAGTAGAAAAAGGCCAAGTCCCAATATGTTAACTTTGTTGTCTGGTGTATTAACTCAGTATTGCCCTTCTGCAGTAGTCTGGCATCATGGATGTGGACAGAAATGTGAACTTCTACCTAAGAATAAGTGAAATTTCTGAAAGGCAGTTTTACTCTGGTCTAAAATTGGAAGCACGAAGTGGAAGGTTAATAAGAAGAGAACCCTCTGAACTCGTGGTTGGACTCCCATTTAGCCAGCCAGCTGAGGAAGGGTGAGGGAGCTAAGCCAAAAGCACCACAGAGTCCAATCAGATCACTGTAGGCATTCTTGTTTTCCTAGTTGGTAGGAAATGGTTTACTTAGGAAAAAATGGAATTGATGTTCTTTTTTTACTTCAGGAGCCAGTTTTCTATCTCCAGTTACAATGATGAACTTGTACTGGCCTCGAATTTCAGGTCTCTACTGCACTGTTTTTCAGGAGCTGTAGTTTGTACATTTGTTGGCAAATTACATGTTTTTGCCGTCCTGCACACCTCTTGCCTTTATGGAAGGAAAGGAAGAAAGAAAGAAGAAAGCTGTGTTATATTTAAATGCTTTCTAGATTCCTTTGCATATCCTTTTGCATATTCTTGACCCATCATGCTTTGGTTTATGTGCTTGTAGCATTTTCCTTACACTTGGTGCAATCATGGGTGTTAATGGGCGTTTGTGAGTGTACCAAGAGGAGAACGTACCCCAGAGTGTGTGACTTAATCGCCCTTTGAAGTGGACTGGAGTTGTCCAACTGGCCATATCCTGTGCTGTGCCATTGTGACGTGGAGTTTTGGACTCCTTGTAGAGTAGGTTAATCTCTCCTAGGGAGCCAGTGATTAATCACACTGGATTGTATATGGCACAGGTAGATAGATGCCACCTTTGGAAGCTCCAGGAAGTTTCTGAGGCACCTTTCTAAGCCAGGAGCAAGAGGTGCACAGGACAAATGCACAAGAGCCGCTTGCCCCTGCAAAAACTGTGCACTCACATGATTAGTGAGGTGTGGTATTAAACTATTTGAGCTTTGTGCATAAATATATACTGAGAGAAGCCTTGTAGCTGCAGATTTTGGATATAGTTTCCTTCTTCATGGGCCAAATACCCTCTGTAGGTCAGGCTGAGTATTTTGGTAGAGCTCTGCCTGGGCGTAGCAGCTGAAGAGCTGGTCCTTGTGTGCGTGTGGTGCTGTCCCACACCCAAAGAAATGCCTCCTCATGTTTTATGGTTGGACTTTGCAGCTTGATTGGAAATAGAAACACAGTAAACAGCAACTGTGTCTCAGAAATATCCCCAGCAACACAAACTGTCGCTATTTCAGCTTCTTTGCAAGGCCCCTTCTTGAGGTGCTGATCTGCAGCTATATTACAAGCGCTGTAACATAAGCTGCAGCACCAACCCTGGAAAATCTGGTCGTAGGGCTAACAAATATCTGCAAAACCTTGTTTGTATGTATGTGTACTTAGGTTTAAGGTGCAAACTTGTATTTTGAGTGTGCTCGGCTCCCTGCAGTATATAGCTGCAGAGCTATTTCAGAGATCTTGGAAGAGATGGGTTTGTAGTCTGATTTTTTTTATTTATTTATTTTTTTACTGTGTTTTTCTCACCCTGATGTTTATTAACATCTTCCCTGATGTCCAGTTACAAGGGATGGGTGCATAAAAGTTTACATGAAAATACATTTCTCTGTAAGTGCTTTCTCCCTGTGATTCCTTTGCAGCTTTAAACCAAAACCAGTTCCATCCTGTTTCATCCCTTACCCCTCAGACCTGATAGAGAGGAGGGATATTTCACTTCCATCTCAAACCTGCCTCGTCCTTTCCATTGTTCACTTTGGTTTGCATGTTGTTTTGAAGAAGTGGGTATCACCAGCCATCAGAGCCCAGATGGGAGCCCACTGCCCAGGAGAGCATCCTGGGTCACCCTCGGCATAGCAGGAGACACAGCCCTGACTCCTATTTTTTGTGCCTGGTTTTCCCCTCTGAACATACCAGCACATCTGGAAGTCTCCTTGCTGACCACTAGTGACCTGAAGCACTGAAACAGGAGCTAAGAGTCAAGGCCAATGATCTTCTTTTCTGCTTCACTCTGCCTGAGCTGGGACCTGTAGCCAGGCTCCCTGGATGCGGCTCAGTGCATTTGGGGACATGAAAGATTTGCCTTCAGGGCTGGGCTGTGATGTTGATTCTGTGTCCCCGAGGCCTGGAGATGCATGTGTGGGAGAGCAATGCATCTCCACTTCGCTCCCACCTCTTTTTCTTAAGGGCTTTTCAATGCTCTGTGAGTCTGGAGACACACCTGCAAGCCAGCCACCTTGTGAGGGCTTCATGAGGGACAGGAATTTACAGCTGCCTTCCTCAAAACATCCTGTTTTCTTCAGCATTGAGTCTGTTCTCCATGAATCAGACCTTCTGCAGGTAAAGGGACCTCTCTGAAAGGTCTGGGGTTGAGAAGATTTTTGTGTGTGCATATGGGTGTCCAGCTCTGCACGTGGCTATCAAAACTGTGGCTTTTGTCATTATTAGTGTTAACATTTTGTTTTCTGTGATTATTTTGCACTGCTTCTCACTACCCCAGTGATTTCTTTCTAAAGGGCTTCTGTTGCAAACCATTAATGCTGGTGGGCTCAGCCACTGCCCCGTGCGGTGCAGGGGAGTGGGGAGAGGGTATGACTTTGCAGAAACAGGTTACCTCTGACCACAGAAATCAGGCTGTAAAAATGATGAATATCTCTCTTCTGTCATCCATAGATCTGACAGTTTTGTATAACTTATGAATTAAACATCTGGGAGGTATAGATGTATTTTCTTCCCTTTAACAGTCACCAAAACCGAGGCAGATAAGCCGCTGGATAACTTTCAGTCACCCAGTAACGTTGCAGCAAGTTTTCCAGCAGATCCCTGGAATGTCTCCCTTAACAGAAACAGCAGAATTGCCATTAGTGTTGGGGAGATCACGGTGGCACCCGCTGCTTGGCCTTAACCACCAGCCTTCAACCTTCAGCTCTGTGTGGGACAGGCAGGACCTTTACTGCAGAGGTCTCGTCGGAAAGATCCCGACAAAGTAAACAGCATGACACTTAATTTATCTACCCCAGAAACATGAAGGGCTCAGTCGACCTGATGGGATCTGTGGTTCCAGGGAGTCTAGGTATTTAAAACCTGATGCTCAGCCTGCTAAGCCATCCCCTGCAGCTTTCCTTAGTGCACAAGATATGAAAAAATCTCCTGTCCTGCAAAACAGATATTAAATTGGATACTCTTTCACCCTGCCATGATAAGAAACGCGGCAGAGAGAGGCAGGAAAATGGAATGCTGCTTAGAAAGAAAATATATTTGAATCTAACATAAAAATTGGTGAGATAGGAGGATTTTCAGTGCTAGTAGCAATACCCTCCCCAATGAGTTGCTGAAAATTCAGCTCTCCCTGTAGTTTTTGCACTGGATTGTGAATAAAAATGGTTGTGATTGATGAAGCGTTTGGTGTCTTACTGTAAGTTGGTCAAGAGGGACTTCTAAATCACCCAAATGAAATATTGCATTATCAGGAAGGGTAATATGTAACTGTTAAGTATGCCGTTGCTTATCATAAGCTCGAGCTCCTTCGGAGCTCTACCCGGCGAGCAGTCTTGGGGAGCACTGGAGCAGAGCCTCCGACAGCCTGGCAGCACCACGGGGCTGTGCCTGTCCCCTCCTGGCTGGGACACCGACTTTGGAGGGACCGTTCTGCTGAGCTCCATCCTCCTGGGCAGTGGGCAGGCCAGCTGAGGCAGCAGGGGCGGGGGGGATGCTTTGGGGGCTTGTTCAGTGGAGAGGCTGGAAGGAGGAAGAGGCAGTATGCCTTTGTTTGCTGAAGGGCATGGGCCCATTAGTCAGATGAGGAAAGCCTTGGTGATAAATTACTCCCTCCCGTATGGGGCTTGTTATGTAGTTTTATTGCCTATCAGGGTGCTTTTCTGTTGTGTGGGTTGTTGTTGTTGCCTTTTTTTTTTTTTTTTTATAAAGCTCTTTACTAGTTCTGTGCATAGTATAATATAAAAGAAAACAAAGTTGATGTTTAGTGGGAAACCAGCAAAATAGCATTAAAAAAGTAATTTCTACTTTCTTTACTGACACAAAGAAAGAGGCTGAAGTTGTCCCTATTTAAAAAAGCAAACAAAACAAACAAAGACCTCTTAGAGCATAGTGACTCCCACGTCCTGTTGAAAAAGCCCCGTTGTTCCCAATATGACTAGATGCCAACCCAGTAGGCCTGAAGTTTTCTGTGTCCAGAACTTTCCACCAAGAACTTGAAGCTGTTTCTCAGAAAAGAACTGGATGCTGCCTGGCTGTGTGAGAACAGCTGGCCAAGCAACTTCAGGATTTTCCATGTTTTGCGGCTAAATTGTGGAAGTGGGGAGGGAGAAGTCCTAGTGAAGTCAGGGATTTTGCTTTGGAGATACCTGCACAACTTGATCTCAGGTCTCCAAAAATGTCCCAAACTGGACTAAACCCTCTAGTTCCTCTGTGATGGACAAAAAAAAAGTATGCAACACCCACCATGAGGTAGGTGATGCGTTCAAGCAGTCATAGTTTGTTTTTCTCAGGCCTCCTTGTCCCTGTCTGCTCATTTTCCTGCTTCCTGAGCTGGCAGTGTCTCCTCTTTATTCAAATCAGGTGGCTTCCTCTACCCTTGCCTGCCAGCTGGGGGTCAGAGAGGAGGAGGAAGACAGGGGGTGAAGAATGGTGGCACCCACCTA
>NW_008633396.1:2932-3863 GCF_000691845.1 Merops nubicus | reverse complement strand
GCTGAAGTCCTTTACCTGCATGTTTCCATGTCTCTGCCTCAAAACATGGGAGCTCGGTGGCTTCTCGAAGGAATGGTGGTCAGGGTTGGTCACTGTGGTAGATCAGCGATGTTCCCCCTCTTTGTTTCCAGGAGTATCTTGGGAGTTTTGGATTAAACTTTTTGCCAGAGTTTGACCTGTAGCTGAATGCTCTGCAAGGAAGAGTTCAGTGAAAATGGTTAAAAAACCTCCCAAGGTAACTGAGGTGGGAAGTGGCACGTTGAGTGGCATTAGTGGTCGCACCTATAGGACACACACACAGGCACAGTGCTGGGAGGCTCTATACAGATGTGTACATATCATATTTTAAAATACTAATTTTTCAATCAATGTGAAGTTAGAGGATAGTTTGCCATATGTCAGAGGCTTGGATGCTGTTGGGATGAAGCAATATTGCCTGGGGGTTGGGGGGAAGATGGAGGAAGAGCTTTTCTCTTGCTCTCACATCGCTTCTGAGTGAGCACAGAGTCCCTTCTTTTGGGCTCCAGGACGTCTCAAAGGTATGGAAGAAACACCTCCTGCTCCTGCCAGTTTCATTGCACACCCACACCAGGTTGACCTTCAGTGGCAGAGGAGAGGGAATTTTGTGGCCGCTAGCAAAAGCTGCTGTGGAAAGTTGAGCAGCACGGGTTGGTTTTGGTGTGAAGGCAGCGAGGCTCACAGCGTGGTGGCCACTGCGTGGCCATGGGCGAGGAGTCTCCATCTGACAGCATGCAGTATTTACAGCACAGAGCAGCCAGCCTCTGTCCAGCCCCTCCATCAACAGTGGTCTTAACTCCTGCACCTCAACTGCAACAGTCATTAAACTTTTATCTGGATAGGAAAGCTTCACGTTTTCTTGACAGGACAGATTCTGTGGCTACTAATTTATTATGGCAATTTAAGTAACAGA
>NW_008633396.1:0-2901 GCF_000691845.1 Merops nubicus | reverse complement strand
GGTCACTGGTGACATCATCCTTAAAATCATTATCTTTGCAAACTGTGCATTTTGCGTAAAAGCTTTTATTTATAGTCAGTCATTAAAATTGAGAACTGATATTTACTTTTCCTCTGATTAGGTTAAAGACTGAATATGAACAAAAAGTACCCTCCTGTTGCCACCAAGCAGTTTACAAACTGTGCTATTCACATGCAGCCTTTTTAGAAGAATTATGTTAAACCATTAGGAGCTTAAATGGTATGTGTTAGTTAAGATGTTTGGTTTTGGTTTTTTTGCTGCTAAGACTGGATTCAACAACAATTCACGTCACAAGGGCTATATTTTATTTCTTCCTGGTTCCTTATAGGTTCTTTTTCCTGTCATGGAGCAGGTGAAGCCTGTGGTTTGTGCTGGAAGTGTTAGACTTGCAGAAAAGTGCTGCCTTACCAGGATTATGAGATTTTTGGAAGAACAGGTGGGTTGCCTCTATCAGGCTGAGGTTCTGGTAGCAAGAGAACCAAGGTGATCCAGGTTCTTATCCACATGTGATCATTTTGCTGGGCCAAATTCAGAATCATCCTGTTGCCAAGCCCCTGATGTGATGCATGAATAAGTTGCTCATCTGTAGAGCAGGAGCCACTGTAAGCCACGTATGAAGTCCCCAAAGAATGTGTAGCCTGCACTGTAGGATGTCATCACCAAATCATCTGTGATTTGCTGAGCCATAAAACCTACTGGACATGTCTCACGAGGCAACACAGACCTGAAGAGCCAGAGGTAACATCTGCTCTTCAGGGATCAAGTTCTTGGGATGTCCAGGAACTCTTCTCCCCCATTTCCCTCATGCTGCCCTCCTGCCACCTTCTTTCTAATGTCAAAGGCTCCTGCCAGAGCCACACTGGACAAGAGTGCTGGTAACTTTTCCACACTTGGTTTCTCCCTCAAAGTACCAAAGCAGTACAGGGTTGCCTCCAGCCCAACATGATGGGCTCGGTAGGACCTGAGGAGGCTGGGGAGCCCAGAGGCTTCTCGCTGGCCTGCAGGATGCTGCTCCTCTTCAGGAAGCGTCATGAAGGGAGAGAAGGACCCTTCAGAATTGAGTGGCTGTTTAATAACTGTAATGAAAATGGTTTTTAACCAAAAATGATATATTACCAGTTGACTGAACTGCACAGTATACTTTCTTAATATTAAATAGGACTGGGTTGTTTTTTCCCCCCTCCAGATCTTGCTGCTAAGATCACTGGCCCATTTCAATTTTTATTGAAACAAATAAACCCAATAAAAACACTTACGCTGAGAGCTGAAGCTCCACAATAAAAAAATAAAAAAAATAAAAAAATTACTCTGTATTGAATTTATTGATTTATTTATTTACTCCAACTGGAAAATTGAGTATTGTGTTAATGTATTTTATAAGAATCACAGTGCTCGATGAAATGGCTAATTTATTTTAGCGTATACCTAAATAGCTAGCAATTTTCAGTGAGACAGGCTAATGAAAATGATGCTATGAAATTGTCTATACTATGAGGAGTGATGGAGTCGAGTTATTATTGGTTGAGTGCTACGACGTAGTGAACTGGCCATCATGTCTTTGAACTTTTGAACTGCTACTTGGGCGCGTGATTTATTGATTTGGATATCGGCGTGTTAACTTTTCCATTCACGCCGGGGGGGTTGCGCAGGCGGCGCGCAGGAGCGACGCGCCCTGTAGCTTTATAGATGTTTAGGTGAAACAAGATGGTTGAAAAATTCGGAGTGCGGGGTTACGCCACGCAGAGAGGCTTGTAGGTGCCATGAGATGTCAACGCTGACGTTCCGATCGCTGTGAGTTTGGCAGGGCGAGCG
Source organism: Merops nubicus (assembly GCF_000691845.1). Lineage (NCBI taxonomy): Eukaryota > Metazoa > Chordata > Aves > Coraciiformes > Meropidae > Merops > Merops nubicus. The sequence continues at coordinate 1,068 of NW_008633396.1, read as the reverse complement.
TGCGTCGTGTTCGTCAAGAGAAGCGTCGCCTTTGTTCTAAATCAAGCGCGTGATCTCACAGCAACTTTGTTTGCCTATCTACCTTAAACCTCTCCTCGCGGTGTATCTTATCACGCCGGCGCCTGGCACGGGCGGAGAGCATCATCAGCCATCTCTCATCAGCCATCTCTCATCAGCCCCGTCCGGAGGAGCGCTCCATTCTGCGGGGCGTCGAGCGGCGGAGGATGCTCCGTGGTGGCGCGGACGCTTGGCCAGCTTGCGTTGGGCCGTCACCCCCGGGAGCGACCCCCATCCTCTGGCACCCAGACACATGTGCTCCCTCCGCCGGAGAGCTGTAACTCCCTGGCGGGCCGGCCGCGAGTCCCTGCGAGATGCTCCACTTGTTGTTCTTGGTCAGTTGCGTTAGGACGTGGAATCGAGGTATTAAAATACTGTTGTGTGACATAAAAGCGTTTTCCTAGTGCAGAGCTATCTCTCTCGGCCGTGCTGGTGGGGGAACCTTTGCATGGTGACTGCTCTGAGCTCTGTTTCTGATTAAACCGAATAACGTGACACCTGCATTTTACAGTTTGCTTAAAGTGCTTTATCCTGTAAAACCAGCGATTTCAGAGCTTTAAAGCCAGCAGACTTGCAGGCTCATCCCTGCTCCCCCCTGGTTCTGCTCTGGGGCTCGGTACTGCATGCGGGAATGACCGTGTTATTATTTTTCATGATTACACTGACATGTCTTTATTTGGATGTTACGAGCGCTCCCCCTTCTTTTCCCACTGCAACCCAAACCATCTTCAGCAGCGAGCGGTTGGGAAGCTGGTACCACTTACCTCTTACCCCCTTTTTCATCCCTGCTCCCCCCTGGTTCTGCTCTGGGGCTCGGTACTGCATGCGGGAATGACCGTGTTATTATTTTTCATGATTACACTGACATGTCTTTATTTGGATGTTACGAGCGCTCCCCCTTCTTTTCCCACTGCAACCCAAACCATCTTCAGCAGCGAGCGGTTGGGAAGCTGGTACCACTTACCTCTTACCCCCTTTTTTGCCTGCCCTGCTTTTAATTTTATTTAATTT
>NW_008633395.1:0-15102 GCF_000691845.1 Merops nubicus | reverse complement strand
AAAGTTTATCCACGTGTGTGAAGCGAAGCGCCGGCGTGATAAATGGGAGCAGGAGAGATCGCCGAGGAGATAGGGGGGATTAATGGTCATTAGCCACTGTTTGCGCGGGGCTTATGCGTGTTGGGGCATCTTATCGTGCCCGCAGACTAAAGATAGGGTCGTGCTAACAGGGTATCGTTGACAGCAGATTTTGCTCTGTGTAAGCACCCTATCAAGTCGTGGTGTCGAGGAATGCGCAGAAGGGCTGGGTGGGATGCCCTGGGGACCGGTGTGCAGTGCTCGGCCCGGGTACCGCGGGGCTGGCACCGCGGACCGGGGTCAGCGTGAAGGTTCTGGCTGGGTCCTGTTCCTGCCTGCGCTGCCTGTGGCTCTGAGGAGGCCGGGTTTGTCTGCCTGCGGTATTCCTTCCCGTTCTCAGCAACGCCTCTTGTCATGTATTAAGCTACGGGTCAAAGCAGTAAAACTTCGTGTTGTAGTTAAGGTTAGACTGGGCGCTTTCTACCTTAGTTGATTTTTATAAGTTTGCTGAGGACCCCTTTGAGCCACTGAAGTTATGGTGGCGTGAGACACCTGGTCAGTAAATGAATGAATGAAGTTTTTGAAAGACTTAAGTACACTGCCTGAAGCTTTAAGTCTTAATTATGTCGCAGAGTGCAGTAACTTATGTCTGCTTCTAGATTACATCATAAATTTAGCTATTACATTTTTGCTGTTAGGTTTGCTTCTCTTGTCTTTGAATACGGAAAGCTTTGCATCTCTCTCCATTAAAAGAATAACTCTAACCCTGTTCACTCTTGACTGTGTCAGTCATGCCATCTTTAATTTGCTTTTTGTTGTAATGCCTTCTTTATCTCATGGAAGAAATAACAGGAATGGGGAAGAGCCACCAGTTTGCTTGCTTTTTGTAAATCTTTCATACTGACCGCCCCCAGTCTGGAAAAGTTGACTTCATAGACAGTGTACTCTAACTCAGTTCTGTACTAGGGTATCTTAAGCTTGAAGTTAAGAAACAGTTTGATGGTGCTTTTTTTTTCTCCTTAATGATTTCTGATGTAAATGCTCAATACATTAAGGTGGATGTTGGGTTTTCTGGGTTTGGTTTGTTTTTTTTTTTTTTTTTCTTTTCCCCTCAGGATAGGGTTGTTATCTTTAATAAAGTGGAATCCAGCTGAGTTGTTGGGCCTGAAGAAAAAAGGCAGCCGTGAATTTTTATGGACATTTTTAATTTTGCCCTTTAAGCAAAGTCAGTAACAAAGAGACAAATACCAGAGAATAAATTTATTCCAACCACCTCACCAGAGGGATTTCTTTTTTTCCCCTCAGCTAAAATGTGATCAAATAGTTGGTCTTGTGTCTAGAACAATGGAGATGCGCGAAACCTTTGGCAGGATGAAGGTTGAGGGCAGATGGCTGCAGTGCAGAAGGAAGGACAGGAGTCATCTACAGCAGTTTCCACACTGAAATCCTTTGACTTCTGCTGACAGCTGATCTGCTTGCAAGTTGATTGATCCTTTCCTCCCTTTTCCACTGAAGGTTTTAATTTCCCTCACTTACACCCAGTACTGAATCAACGGTTTGTGTGGCCACACTCCATATGGGATGTTAAAAACTTCTACTAAGAGGTAGGAAGTAATGGGGGGGTGGGGAGGTGGAAAATGTAAAGAATAGAAAGGTAAGTGGGTTGGTGTTAAAATAGTAATTGGAAAACCAATTAGAATTTAAACCCCTTAATTTTAAACTTGGTGTTGCTTCTGTGCAATACTGTGAAATACCTTCTTTCTTCTGAGCCTGTGGTTAATAAATGCAGAATAAATTTAAATTTGAATAGTTGTGAACATTAGAATATAGCAACTTTCCTCTTTTATTCTCCCATTGTAATTTCAATATTTCTTTGCATAAAGATAAGAATAAAAATTGCTTTAAGGAGTGTTTCTCTGGTATTCTTGTTTTCTTGAGTATTTACCTGCGTTCTGCCCTTTTGAGGAAGTATTTTTTCTGTGAAACACAGAGATTTGATCTTTCTGTTCCCCAAGAAACAACAGCATCAAATTTAACGTATGTGGGAAATGGAAGCTTTCAGTTATTTGCTGGGAATAAGAGTGTCAAGGTTCTGATTTTCCACGTGTGTGTTCACTACTCTAGCAATTCTCAAGGCTCCATACAGTACTGTCTGATTGTTCTGGTCCCTCCACAGAAATCTGTATGTTTCTGTAGTCGTTTCATTGTGTAGCTGATCCTCGCCTGCTCGACACGTTTTCCCCTCTTTCCTGTCCATGATATCCTGTACTAATTACTGGACTTCATGTGGGGTTGGTGCATGTGCTCAGGAGACTTGCCATGCTCCGTGGCGTCGGCAGCTCCGACAGCAGCGAGGCAGGTGTGGTGGCTTCCAGTCATAGCTCTAGCCAGTGGAGGGCAAAGCTGTCTCTTGTATACCTTCATGGGAGAGTTACCTTCTGACAGCTAATAGTTTAAGGGTGTCCATGGAGTGTCCCCAAAGTCCTTTCCAGTTAGCTGGCCTGCTTGTTGGAGTAAATAAATCAGCCATTTCTTTGTTTTTTGTTTTTGTTTTGTTTTTTTTTAATACTTGGAGGAAAGCTTCTCTTCATGAAGTGTTAAGAGTAGGGAATGTTTCTGCTCTTTTTTTTCCATGTTCTCTTATCTAATAGTAATGAAAGAGAGATATTAAAAAAATATTACACAGTAATTCAAAAGATTATGAGAGTCTAAGTGCCTAATCTATAAAGCAAATAAATCTCCCAAGAAAGTATAAACCCCAAGTGTTTTTCTCCCTAACCCTAATGCATGATACGCTGGTGTAAATAATTTTACTGTAAGAATGTTTAAGAAAGATTGAGTTAGCTGCTTACAGTTGAAGAATCTAGCCATACTTGCATTGTACTCAAGGACTTTGAATTAGAGAAGAAATAACATTCTATGAAATTAATAATTCCTTACTGGTAGAATATTCTCAGATGATCTGGGTCTTTGGTTTAGAACCATTTCTACTTGTGAGTAGTGATAGTGTCTGCAGATTGAACTTGTTTCTTTTCAGTTTTCATTAGTGTGGTTTTGTTAGCTTTCAACTAGAAAGAAATACTCTTCCATATAGTTTTGTAATGAATTTGGATACTTGTCCAAAACAGAAGAACACTCAAGCTGACTTTTGCTCACTGCAGTTGCTCTTTATTGTCAAATGTTTTCTTGCTTCTTTGTGATACAGTTGCCATACCATAGTCTTGAAGCAGCACGGTATTTTCATTAGCAGGGATCATCTTTAATGTTCAGGGTATTGAACTTCGGAGGTTTACTGTGTGCTGTCTGTAAGATTTTATTATAAAAAATTAATTTATGTGAAGGATGCTCCTGGATTGCCTGCCCAAAGCCTACAGACTAAAGGGACAAGTTGATCTACAAAGATAGATGGACCATTACAGCTATAACCAGAAACTAGTGGTGCTTAGCTACCAGTGTTGTTTAATGTTAAATATTAACGTGCAATATCCACACCAAATGATGTTTTAATAAAAAATGCTTCAGAAGTGATGGCTGAAGAGATCCAATGGGGGATAAAAACCAATCTTGTTTGTGTAGGAAGTAGAGAAAATATTTACACGTTCAAGATGGAGAAACCTACTGTTGTATTTAAGAATCTGAGAACCTATTCCCTCTCTCTCAAGTAGGATTGTTTTTGGTTTGGCACTTAATTTTCCTAAATAAATGGAAGAGTTTTGTTTTGCAATCTTAAACAAGTGTAATATTATGTCTCATTAGGGGATAGCTTTGTCTAATTAATTTAATAATATGCTGGGGCTTAGCGAGACCAGTCACTTGGCTCAACTTCTACAGTTTATTAGTTTTGTCATCATTAAATGTGTTGTGTGAATAACGGTCACTTGGCTTGGTGGCATGGTAGCTCTTTTAGATTCTTCTTCAAGATTTATTTCTTTCATAGTGAAGGTAAGCATTGTCAATGTGTAAGTTATTGCAAATTTATTGGGGTTTGTGTACTTGAATGGTTAGGAATGAGGCTTTTTGTTGTCAATAGTTGTTAGTATTTTGAGGTTATTTTGTGGTCAGGAAGTTAGTAGGAACCTTGCTCTTTCCAAGCAAACTAAAGGGCACTTAAGAATTTTATATGCTGAGGTCCTGACACAGTTTATTTGTGTACTCTGCTATATAATCTCATTTGGTGGTGATAACCTTTCTTAACTTTTCACCTGAGTGCCTCTTCATAAAATTGTAAAGTAAACAGTGAAATAACTGAAGTAGCAGCTGAGGTGTATTTTAAATCCAATAAATAGTGTAAACATAGGAAATAAGAATACATTCCTTTTAGTGGCTAGAAGCTTGACTATGAAGTGAGAGTGGAGCTACAAAGAAATACTCTTTATCTTAAAAGTTACAAGTGCTTTTAAGGGCAGGTAATTTTCTTGTTTTTACCTTCTCTTCGTACCTTCCTGAGATTACCTCTGTAGGTCCCAGTAGTGCTGTTTGACTGTAATAGCATGTTTAACACAGACACTGATGTCTCTTGGCCAGTTATTGTGCCAGCCTTAGGCGGGCACTAAATTGATGTGGGTAGAAGGGCATTTTACGTTAAGGAAGAAAGATGTCTTGTGGGGACAACTGTTCTGGTCTGCAGCCATAGGCTGTAGATGGCAGCCAGCTGTGCTGAACTCGGACAGTTGAGACCTGGCACGGTGGGAGACCTCAGGAAGTGAACAGGAGAAGCAGCTGGGGAGCTGGTAGCCACTTCAGTTTTCAGTCAGATGTGCCACGTTCTGTCACTCGGTCGCTGTATGAGGCTTGTGGGCTTTGTTTTTTAAAGAGCTACATTAATAGTCAGGATACTTAAAATCTTAGGCCAGGTACTGGAAGTTACATTTCCGTGAGGATGATGGTAAGCTTTTTTTGAAGTAAGCCGGTGTTGAATTTAATTCTGGTTGCCAGAATTGCAGAATTATTCAGGCTTCCCTTTTCTGTTGGCAAGTATTTGCTCAATATGGTGCTGCATTATCTTAAGTCTAATGCTAATATAGTGAATGATTAAAATAATATGAATGTCCCTTACTGTGGATTAAAGATCTGTAAAGCTGACAAGCCTCTGCTGAGCTCTGGATTTAAAATCATAATATTTTATTTTCTTCATCTTGCACAGTGAATTAGCAGTTGGATAAGCTGAATTTTGGAACTGCCTATCTTCTTGGATGTGCGGTGCAGGGTATAGTGATGGTTGGTTTCCAACCAATGAAATCTGAAGTCATTGGTGACAGCTGTGAGAGAGAACTGCGTAGTCTATATACTTTTGATGTTACTTAGTTTTCTAGTCTTTGTCTTCTCCCCCTTTAAATGTCTTGTACATAAATCAGGATTGTGATTTCTTTAGTACTGTTGAACTGTTCCGTTGCATTAAAACTTGCTTGGCTAGCATTTTTGTGCATTTTCAAATTTGCATATCCCCAGGCAAGACACTTATTTTACATTCTGAGTTAGTTATGTTGCCTCTTATCTAATTGCTTAACTGCCTTTACATTGAAGATTAGACATAAGAAGTTGCTCATGGTTTTAAATTCATGTATATAAGACTTTCATTTTATTATTTGCTTCTACAGTAGCATAACAGACATAAACAGTTTCTCCTCTTGGAAATGAGGATATGATATGTGGCCAAGGATATAACTTAGGCCTAAAGGTGTTCATGGGGTGAACTATGCTTTCTTTTGGAACTAGGCAAAGGGGGAAAGAAATGGAATTTTGATAGTGACCAGATGGACACGCTCTGTCTGTGCTTAGTGGCTTGATTTTAAGTAAACGCTAAAACTCAAATTTTTGTAATCCAGGATGTTCCGAGGAGTTGAAGCTGGGAACCTACAACCTAAATTTGAAGCCACTTAAAATCAAGTGCTTCTTGAAACTCTTGATTCTAGTGTTTAAATTAAATTGCGTGAAGCATTTGACATTATCTTCAGTTGCAAATGTTTATGGGCCATTGTGGGTACTTAGCCCATCTGAAAATTGCGATTGTGGTGAACATTTCCTTAAGAGCCAATTAACTGGATAAAAGTTCTATACTCTTGGCTTTGCATGTGGATCTATATTTCTGTGTAGGGTGAGAAGCCAACCAAAAACGTTTTTGAGTAGGTACTCTTTTAGAATCTTCTCAGCTTGTCACTTTTGTGGTGTGTTTTACTAATGTCAGTCAAAAGCAGACTACCCAACCTTGATATCTCCTATTGGCTAAATAAGCCCAAGCATGTATGCCCAAGATAAGGGTAGCAGCCCTCAAATCCAAAACCAGGTTATTCCTGTATTTATGTGGTGAATGCCTAATATGGCATCATAAAGTAGTGATTTTGAATCAGATGTCCAGCATATCACTACTTTTTCTTCTTCTATCAAAGCCTCTTGGCACCTGGTATTAAACTGGGTGCTTACTCTGGCTTTGTGCTGGAAGATCTTTTGGATGCTAAGCAGATTCAGAACTGGGATTTGCAAATTCTGAATGTTTCCCTGCTCACTTCCCACTCACAAAACAACTCTGTCAGTGCAGCTTTCTGTTTTTGGAATGTAGCTGGTGGCCTAGGTACAGAAGCTGACAAATACTTCACAGTCAAAGTATTTAATAGTAGGAGGTGATAAAAGAAGAAAATAAATTGAAAGAAAGTAGTGTGAGGAAACAAGGAGAAAATAAAACAAAGTAAGGGTATAAAGTGCTGGGGTCTAAACTCCAAGCCCTGTAATCAGGGTTGACATATGGATAGTGCCCACAACCAGGCAAGAGAGACCTTCCTCTTGGTTTTCTCTCAAGGTGAAAGGCCAACCTTGAGCGAAAACCAATTAGGAAATCACCACCAGGTGTCCTGTCTTTAAAGTTAACATCACGTGTCTTGTGTCTAGAATAATACAAAAGCTGGCTCTGCTTGCAGTGAATGGTGTGTGTGGGGGTTTAATTATGCAGTGGGTGCACTGTGTAGAGTTTCCTGTTGTGGAGGGCTTCTTGACTGTCCAATACAAGTAGAGTTGCCAGTGATGGTGGGACAAGATCAAGACCAGGACAGAAAGAGGTTTATGTATGTAATGATGCTGTTCCTTGGTAATTACTATGTGATTGGAATTGGACTGATGACCTGGCTTATTCCTTCCCTATGACCTGGTTTCTACCTTGGCTCACTCCTTTCTTTGCTGCATCATGCACCATGAGTGAATACATGGTTCCATTTACTCCTCTAGTTGTTAGCTGCCTCATCTCTTTCCTGTATACTTTGGAATGGGATGATGAAGTCTTTCCTGTATGTATCCTGCTGATGGCCTTATCCTTCCTATTGAGGCACGCAGTCAGCAAAAGAGGGTAGTAACAAATTATTTTGCATCTCACTACTCAAACCAGGAGCTGTTACAAGAGAAGGTGAAGTTCTGAACTATGACACTGTGGCAGCAGAGTATAGGAGAGGGGATGTGTGTAACAAACAGGCTTAATGGAAAGGTGTCTGTTGTAACCATGGTACAGAACTTGCACTGTGCCACTGCTCAGGCATAAAAGTGATTGGCAGGTGGCCCCATGTGAGGAGTTAAATCCCATCTCCACCAGCGTGGAAAATTATGGTTTCAACTGCAAAAGGAGGTAAAGCTCGGAAGGAATTAGCATATCTCTAGCACTGAGTGGCATCTGGAACTGAATGGCTGGGTTAAGTCATTCAGCAGTGATTAGTGAGACTGCTTAGGTTATACAGCCCTTAAAAGTTAAAAGGAATAATATAAAACTAGGTGCAAAGCAGAAAGAAGGAGCCATTGCTACAACTGACTTCTTGAATGCGGAAGGTGGAAGAAAAGTCTTCCTTACCTTTTGATAAAAGGAGAAATCTGTTAAGTGCTGCTAAGTTTAGAAACTAAGAAATTAACTTTTGAACAGTTCTGAGGAGCATTTGATGACTTTTTGAATGTGTGTGCAGCAGTTGGAGCCTTGAAATGGGAAGGAGTGTTCAGGATGGAATTTTGCTGCTGGTGAGTACTTTGCTGCTTAGACAACTTCAGAAAATAATTATATCAATTTTCTCTTTCACTCACAAGTGTTAATCTGTGTTGCCTGTAGGGAATGCCAAGTGTTGCAACCTATAAAGTGAAACAAGATTAGAGACCTGCAGAGTACTCGCTTAAACTTTTCTCGCGTGTGATTCTGGCAGTTACTGAGCTGAATGGTAATGTAGCTTGGTATCGTACCAGGAGTAGTGTTTGAAATGTTCAAAGGCTGTCATGCCGTAGGAGGATTATACTACTGATATAAATACACTTCTGTTTACTTCCAAGATTTTAGTAGAGGGAAAAGAAACCAGTGAAATGTGTGTTCAAGCATTAATATTTTTAGAACTGTAAAAATGAAACAGTGGCATAATTTATGATGCTATTGCTTAAAATGGCTGACCTTTCTGCAGCAAATTCATAGGGGTAGAAAATAAAAGGGAGCTAGGCCCTTCTGGAGTAAGATATTATCTCTCTGGGGCTTATCATTGCAAACTCTAAAACAGAATTCAGCTTTAATCTCTACCAGCAAGGCACTAATGTTCCCTAGACAGCATCACTGAAAAAAAATCTCTGCTCACAACATTTTTGGCTTCTGGATTGCCACTTTTCCCTCTTGTTTAAAGAAAATTAATACAGGCATTAAAATATTTGGGTTATTTTTAATTACTGGGGGTGAGGGAAGTGGTGTGTCCAGCAGAAGCCAAGGCAGTAAGACTTCTGGAAGCTCAAGGATTGCTTCTTCCCCACACATACAGTTATTTGGTAGCCATTACCATAATATGGAATGAGATGACTTAATTCCATCTGCTCATCCCCCCCAGTGCTCCATATCAGATGAGGATTTTTTCCTCTGCCTTTACCGGACCAGCCAAGCTAGGGAGTTTGGCAGATTTAGGCTGACCCAGGTGACCCATTGTGACCAGGAGGTGTGAGTGTTATATAGAGGGGAGCTTTTTTTTTTTTTTTTCCCCTCTGCCTGTAAGGATTATTGGCACTGTGGACACTTGATTTTGACTGATTTTTTTTAAATTTTATTTAGGAGGAGGAATCACTATTAAAGTATCAATGAAGTAAATCGTTAGTATTCCAAAAAGATTGGCTTAATGTCTGCACTCAGATTACTGTGTATTCAGAATTGATATTTCTGTCTTTGACTGGAATTTACATTTTATTTTACATGAGAAAGATATTTATATTTTGTTTGCCTTTTACCTTATTGCAGGAAGAAAAGCAACAATCTCACAGCTAAAAAATTGTGGTGACCTATAATCCAGTAATAATTAGAATTAAACAGTCATTTAACTTGGTAATTTCATCACAGTTCCTGTAGGCTTGCAGCTGATCATTTTGAATCTCATAAAATGAAACTTTATTTTACTCACCTTACGCAGGTCAAGTAAAAAGCCACATCAAGTTAATGAATACTTTCTTTGCAGTGAACTGAATGTGGCATTTGCTTTTGTTCTAGCAGTCCTGAAATCACAGGGTGTTGGTGACAAGTCCATTGTTGGCTCTGTGCACAGTTTCTGAGGGCTTTTACTCCACCCAACACATTATATGTGCAGACTGTAATGTACTTGTTAAAACTTGTTTTAAAATAAGGATTCCTTTTTTTAAAAGCAGCAATAAGGAGAAAATAAAAATAGCTCCCTGTGCTCTATTAGCGTAAATGAAAGAGAAACAGCAACATGTTGCTTTTGTGGCCTGAGGAAGAAAAACAAAGCTGGGGTGAATTCTCAGCCCCTTAAAGTAAAAGGAAGTTTCAACTACTGATTTCAGCTGTTACCTTGTCTTGCAAAGGCTCAAGTTGCGTGTCACTTTTCCACTGCGAGATATTATGTAGAAAAGAGTGGTAGTGCAGGGGGAAAGAAATGCTTAATAGTGTCACCTCTAAACTTAAAGTGAGTCAAGTTTCAAGACTAATCGAATTCTGCAATTTAGGATCTGTCATTGATTGCAAGGTTGGATTTATTGTTGGTGCCTCCCCTGTGGTAGTCAGTCATTCCCTTGATTCCTCCACACCTGAACTGGTTTTATTTTAGCCTGTCGTTTTTATCTGCTTTGTTTGACTTTGGTTGTGTGTCTGATAGTTCTTTTTCAAAGCATTTTTGGCTTTGAGTTTTTCTGCGCTGTGTAATATCCTCTTTTCCGTGGCATTTGGCTGGGATTTTGAGAGAAGTATAATACATAAATCTAAAAGTTTGTTTTGCATAATTCTGAATTTTTTAATTTTCCTTTTAGATAGTAAAAATACCCAACTTTTGCTTTTGCTCAGGTTTGAAAATGAGTATGGTATGGTTCATACTAGCACAATATTTGAAGTGAGACATATTATAAACAAAGTGTTAAGCACAGATCACTTGTTTAAGGAAGGAATGGTGCCAGCCATTTGAAACAGTAACCAGCTCATCAGCTTTTTAGAACGTTCTATTTCCAATCCTCTACTTAATTTTGTCTTTTTTTCCCCCAGGAAAGTTTTAAGTTACAGAAAAAATAAAGCCAGACTTTACTTGAGTGTTTTTTGTTTGTTTTTTTTTTTTTTTTTGTTTTTCATAAAAAAGACCAGGTGTCTGATCAGTAGCATGTGGTAGGAAGCATAAATTTAGTTTCTGAGGAGACTTCAAATGCACTTATTTTCAACTTTCATGAGCTACAAGTTGTATGTCTTGTTTCCCTTTTCAACTGGGCAGTGCTAGGTAGGGTTTTGTTGTTTTGCTATTGATTTAAGACTGAGATACATACGTATTTTTCTTCAGGCTTTTAAGGGCTCAAGTTTAAGTGGTAGATCATTATTCTACGCATCAAAAGTGAAGGGTGATTAACTCCGTCTGGGTGCATGCAGTGTAATTTTAGAGACTACAAATGTTGTTACAAGTCAGGTTAAGGTTTAAAGGTGAACGTTTGGCTGAATGAGTTTTACAGCTTTAAGTTAATGTACGCAAACAAAGAAACTCTTGTTTTTCTACTTATTTATGTCTGCAGAGCAAGTAGGTTGTGGTACAGAAAAGAACGTGAAGATTCTGCAGTTGCTCATAAAGTTTAAGCTACATACTTTTTATTTCAATTTAGGAGTCTCATGTAACTTATATTTAGGCTGTTCATCTTCTAAATGTAAAGGGAAAGGATAATGGCTTTAAGTGATAATGATAAACTAAATGATAATGGCTTTAAACTATTATAGCTTAACTTTTAACATTGATGTATTTTTGTAGATTTCCTAATATGCCATTAAATAAATTGAAGAACCTGTTGAGATAAAACCCTAATAAAACTCCTCTCTTGTGTTTAAGCTCTTCTTCTAGGTAGTTCTAAAGCTGCATTGGTAACTTGGCTTTTCACTGAATTCTCTGATTTATCATGTTCCCTGTCACTCAAAAAACCCCACACGTTCCCTTTCCACATATCACTCAACTTATATTTTCAGGAAGTAAGACAGAAATGCTGAAATTTCTTTTAAAGACATCAGCATAATTCATGTTAAAGTCATAAGTAAGGAGATGGGTAGGACCTGTCTATGTCCATATGCGCTACCTCCCCCCAAAGATTTCTTAAAAACTTAAGCAATTTGGAAGTTTTTTTTTTTAATTTCTGTGATCAATACCATTTATGTGAGCTGAAAGCTAAACAGTTTGGATTTTTATAGTATACTAGTGTAAGAAGCTGTTCAGCTGCATCTGAAAAGTGATCCAGCCTGATCACTGTTCTGATTGCAAAAGCTAGGGCAGATAAATAGAATAAACCAAAATCAAAATGATTAATGGGAATAAAAATAAGCAGCATTTGGTGTCGGTAATTGATGAAGTTAAGGCACAGCAGCCCTGTCGAACGTCATTAAAGTTGTGCGTCCTCCGGTGGGGCGAGTGGGCTCTGTTCCCTGGGGTCATGGTGGAAATACGGAGGTCAGGGTTTTGCACTTAGTCTTATGTAAACAATGTCATGCCCTAGTAAGTATAAGAATTGATTTAACAAGGTTAAGCTAATATAAAAACAAAAAAAAAAAAACCACACCAACAAAAACCACAAATGAAAGAAAAAAAACTTAACGAAACTCCAAAGTTGCACTCATTTGATATCGGAATTTGAGTGCAGCCTCCATATCCTCATTTAACAAGTTAGTGGGGAAAAGAAAAGAGAACAGTAGGAAGTACAGGCTTCTGTTTACGCTTGCTTGGGGGTGCCTGTTGCTACTGAGTGATTCTGTGGTGTCAGACTTGGTACATTAACACCTGTGTAGTTTTCCCAGAGCCTATGTCTAAAAATCTGCAAGTGGGCAGCTGTTAGTTTTTACCACCAGCACAAAATGAGACGGTGGTTTAGAACTTTTATTGAGTTACGTGTATTGAATATTATTTTATTTTGCTGTAGAGCTCATGTGCTTATCCTTCTTGCACTCTGGAATGGTACTGTTTAATCTCCTCAAGTATATTAAATCTTTATTTAGTACTAGTGGTTGTGGGGTTTGGTTGTGGTGTTTTGTTTCTTTTTGTTTCCCCTTCATTAGTGGTTTTGGATTATGTATTCAGGCCTACACTTATGCATGGCAGAAAAGAAATTCAAGGGTATGGAGGTATCCTAACATTTGTCCCTTCTGAATTACATTTTTCTTCATTTGTCCTTGCCTTATCTGTGACCGACTTCTGTCATGCCTCCTCTCATCACAGTACCTCACCAGTCAGAAGGATCCACCAGCTCCAGACAGAACACCCCTCTGACTATTAAAAGAAGGATGGCTGGCAAAACCCGTAAGAATTCAATTGAAAACTGAGTTCTGTAACTTTGCCTGGCAAGCACAGGCACCACCCCCTCCCCGGAGTTACAAGGGCAATTGCTTGGGCTTTCACAAGCTTTGTCTAGCCATCCACCAGCTTTGAGCTGGCTGGGGCCGACCAGTTAGAAATTGGTGGTTGTGTAAGCTGTGTACTTTGTTATCACTGCAGCCTAAGGAGCGCTGCAGACCCTGGGAGAGGAGGAAGATGGGTGTTCAGTGCACCAGCAAAGCATGCAGAAGAAACATGCTGTGATTCCTGGCTCCAGCTGTCTAAGCTCTTCCTTGGTGTGAAATGCTGCTTTAATGTAGGTCAGCTTTAACTGCTGTAAATGAGTGTACTTGTAGGGAAGTCAATGAGCCAGTGTTAATTCACTTGAGAATCTGCCTCAGTAGATGAGCAACTGGCAAACTCAAAGGCAAGCACTTACCCCAGGAGAAGTTCAAATGAGGTGTTCTGTATTTGTTTTCTTCTCCCTCTCTTCTGAGGAAGAAGCTAACATTGCTATATCTTGATTGTGTTATTGCAAGTAGATTCTTATTCACTACTGAAAACTTTGTAAACTGCTGTTTTGAAGATAAACGAATAATGGATACTTCTGCTTTTCATTTGAGATCCTCTGTTTACTAATAAAACAAGTAGGTGATTGGAGCTCAGTTGAAGAATAGGTGAGATCACAACTGTCAGTCATTATTCATCATGACTGACATAATTAGCTCCTAGGTGGAGGAACTAAACATGGCTTTTAGTGGTAAATGCTAATGCTTGCCCTCCCCCATTCACGTATCCCAGGGTTTTGGATATGCCTAGTGAAAATGAAATAAACAATGTTTTGCCCCAAAAGAAGTTACTTTGCTGTGTTATAGTTGGAGTTTACCTGACATTCTTACACAGCAGGAGGAACAGGATATACACTTGTTATGCCTTGGGTGAGGCTCATAAGGATGGACGCTCTGTCCATTCAAAATTACTTCATCAAAGAAAGATTTGGATCAGTCTGTTGCCTATAAATGTGAATATGTTACAGAGAATTGCAAGACTGGTAACACTGAAAATTTTCTGTTGCTCAAAAAATAATAGCCTTACAGGTCAAATGAATGTTGTAGCCCTTTTAGCAAGCTAGGTGACAAAGCTGCTGACCTCAAAAACCACATGAGAGTAACTAAGCCATTAGAGTCTCCTAATGTTATTGAGTAATACTGTCTAAGTCTCAGAGGAGTCAGATACTTTAATACTGGACTGTGCACTATTTAAAGATGTGAAAATATGAGAAACACCCTTATTTCTGTAGCATACTACATACATATCTATTGGAAAAGTGTGCAGTAAATAAGGAGAACGGCAGCAAAACCAAGAGTCAGCTTTTCCTTTCCTTAACACTACCCAAAGACTTAAGCCTGACCTTACCAACTGATAGGTGGATTTGGTTTTCCAGATCTAGTGATTTCTCAGTGTTTGCAGGACTGGCAAAATTAATTTTGTTCAGTTTTAAATGCAGCTCTTTACTTTCCAGTGCTTTGGTTCCTCCTCTAAGCAGATGTATTGAAGCTTCTTGCACAAGAAGCTCTCACCAATTGCTCTTCATTTACATGGAGTGCAACCATGTTAGGCTTTAATGTATGCTTCCTATTTTGTGATCAAATAGCTCCAGGAATAAGGCAATATTTTACTTTTTAAGCATTCATAAGAACATAATCAAGGAAGATTTGCAATAAGCAAAAGAATTACTGAGTGCAGAATGCTGCCTCTTGTATCAGACCATGAGTACGTGGAGCTTGCTCTTCACCCATCGACAAGCACTTCAAATGACGCGTTTAGCCTGGAATGTGTTCTGGATGTTTCCAGGGTGGTATCAAGTATCATCATGTTGGATTTTTCTTTTTTTTTTTTTTGTGAATACATATATGATAGTCTCAGGTGGAAGGCATAGCTGCATCCTGGGTGACTGTGTAAGACTAGCTGCCATTTTTAGCTGAGTCTTCTAAGATCTTTGAATCATCAGACATTTTGTCTGCCAGCTGTGTGACTTCAGAGGATGGAAAGAAAGAAAGATCCAAATACAAAGAAAGATTCCGCAGTATTTCTTTTTATCAGATCTGTAAAGTGCTTCCTATATGCAAAAGAACCGAGGATCATAGGTGGTTTTGTGTTTAGGATAAGCTAAGCACGGTTTCTCTGCCCAGATTCTGGAGGGTCGCAAGCACAGCGAAGTGAGGCCTGCGCCGAGCGTGCGCGGCCCTGCCCGCTGCTGCTCTGCCTGGCGTCCCCTTGGCGGCGCGGGGAGCGCTTCTGCCGCCCGTGCATCAGCTGGACG
>NW_008633394.1:2016-2703 GCF_000691845.1 Merops nubicus | reverse complement strand
GATTGGAATTCTGCTGCCGATCTTTTAAAAATCAATTAGGCTTTCCCTCGCTTTGGAATCAGCAGGTAAATATAATAAAGCTTAAGGAAAAAAAAAAAAAATACCGCCGGCTGAAAAGCGAGACATAAATAACTGGAGGGATTTAAAATCGTTTGGGAAATGCCAGAATAACACAGGGCAGCAGCAGCGGTATCAAGCTTTATGCGCTCAGTCCGTCAGAGTTAAAATAATTATCTTTCGACAAATCTATCTCTCTTCGGAGGAAAGGGGGGACAGGGGGAGGAAGGCGGGGAGGGAGGCACATAAACCATGAAATCTGTGCTGTAGGACACTTCATTCTCCTTCTGGGGAGCCTTTTTACTTGTTGAACCAGGACCGAATTAGTCTTAATATCACAGAAGTGTAAAAATCAATACGACCGTGGCAGTGGGTGTCCGTTATTCACTTATGATGGCCTAATCTAAGTTGAAAGCAAGTGTTAAGCAGAAATTCCGGGAGCCAACCCGGCTCCTGCGGATTTAGGACTGGAAAAATCACCTCAGGAAAGCGGCGAGATGCCTCAGGTGTGGAGAAAAAGGCCATTCCAGGGATGGCAGTAGCGAAGTGTCCTCGGCCAGGGTCACAGATGCTAAACTGGCTGAAGTTCAGGAGCCGTCAGAGGTGGCAGCCGCCACCCGGCAGCGGCCT
>NW_008633394.1:0-1985 GCF_000691845.1 Merops nubicus | reverse complement strand
TATCTCAAGGGGGGGGGAGAGGAGGAGAAGCTTTTTCTTTTTTTTTTTTCCCTAATTTGAATTCTGTATGCAGAATGTTGCATGCCGTTAGGGAATAAATGCGAATATATATTCTAGCTCTTCGTCTTTTCCCTCTGACTTTTTTTTTTTTTTTCCCTCGGTTTAGAAAGTTTTAAAAGTCCTTATAAACACGAATACAAACTCTTTCTTTCTTTCTTTCTTACTTTCTTTGGCTTCATGAATATTATGTGGGTTTATGAACTATTCAGATTCATCCGACGGAAAGCAGGACATTCCGGTTTTGCACAGTTTCCTACCATGAAAAATAGGAAACTCTGCAAAGCTTTTATTTTCACCATCTGTTTTATTAACATATTAGGTTTTTTTTCTTTGTACTCGATAAGGATTGTACTTATTACAAAACAAACTCCTTAACTTTTCAATACATACATCGGTCATTATTGTATAATACAAATGTGGCATCGCTTGCAACATTTCAAACGTTTGGGGCAGATGAAAGAAAACCCAACATCTGTAATTATTTTTATTTGCTCATTCCTGACTCTCCAAAAATGATATCCGGTAATACTTTTCTATAAAATAATATTTTTACAAATGCATTTATTAAAAATTCTGATGACAGTTCAAGTTAATAACAACAGAAACAAGTCAATTTCCGGTGGATGAGATCTATGGTTTTCTAAAAATACCTTTAGTGCTTATTTTTTAACATCAACAGTTGTTTAAAATCACAGCCTTTTGAACGTATTATTCTTTTCTGAACATCACGTGTCTTGATTCACAGATTTACCGGCAAAATTAAAAAGATTTGGCTAAAATTTGTCTACAGAAGAAATTATCCCAGCTATTAAGTAACTTTTTACATTTGGCATCTGATCTAGTCACAGGTCATCAGAAAATAGAAAGAGGTTCTTTGATCACTTGAAGCAGTAGGTGGCATCCTATACGTTCCTAATGAACAATTGCATTTACAACATAAGGAGAGATCAGTTTAGGATTTTCATATTTATTAACCCAAAATAAAAATAAAGCATCTCGTTACATAATTAAGTGCAATTAGGCCAGTCAGAACAACATATAAACCTGAAACCACCCAAGCTTTTCTTCTTTATACATATTTTGTAGGTGCATAATCTTTTCCAGCAAACTGAAAAGAAATACTTCAGAAGTCCTTCTTAAAATTTTACTTTGATTTATATTCTGCAGTTATAGAATAAACTTCAAGAAACACACGCAGCTAATATATAGTTAATTTTATTCAGAGCACCGATTTTCAAATAAGAGCTATCTCAAAGTAATGATTTCTGGATTTAGCAGAAAAATACATCTCTCACTATTTTCTTTTTGGTAGAATTAGTCTTATCGTCTAACGGCCATACCTTGAATTTACCGGCGGTGTCTCGGAGATATTTTTTTTTCTTTTTTAAATGCACCCAATAACTATTCTGTTTTCATGTTTGTTTTATTTGTAAGTGTGCTGGGACACATCTCCCTGTTGTATTTTGGCGTACAGAAATATTTCTGATAGAAATAAAAGTAATAAAGACACAACCAAGGAGAAAGCTCAGCAAACATACATGGACAGGTAGATTATTCAGTGAGACATTTCAGGATCCACACGTGGTTGCAGTTTGTAGCCTTTTTTTTTTTTTTTTCTGTGCATTAAAGAAAATATTTACAATCGTCTTTTTTCTTTTTTTTTTTCTCTTTTTTTCCCTCTTTTAAATCTAAATACAAGAACGTGACAAGAATGTTTGTGTTTTCAGTGAAAACAGGCAGTTAAACTGTGAAATTACACCATCCACAAAAGATTCTACCAGAAGCTAGTCTATTTAGTGCTCAGTTTCAAAATGCATAGAATGTTTGCGCTGCAAACAATGATACTCAAAATAATAATATTAATAATAGTACCAATAATAATAATAAAATAAATAGATAAATAAATAGATAAATAGATAAATAAA
>NW_008633393.1:2389-12643 GCF_000691845.1 Merops nubicus | reverse complement strand
GGGACCAGTGACCTGACAGCACTGGAACAGGCCAATATTCCCAGGTGAGGGATGCCCTTCCCTCCATCCCTGCGCCCAGATGTTTCCCTGTAGTGTGGTTCTCCCAAACCATACCTTGCATGGCTATGGTCAATATCTAGGCGATATCTTTGCCTGGGATACAGTGGTGCCACAGCGGTGGGGCTGGGCACCAGTGTGGTGCCACCATCAGGGACTTGCCCAGGAGGGAGAGCCAGCATGACCTGGCCCCCTTGGAATGAGCATCAGTGGTGTCCCAAGTGCTTTTGGCAGGCAAACAGTGGCTGTGGGAGTGCTTGGGACCCAAAGGGTCTCGCAGTTGAATGGACCTGTGTTTCTGGGGGAAGTCTCTCCTTTCTTGGGACAGCTGGGGCTGAGTGCCTCCACTGGGGAGGAGGAGGAGGAGGCTGATCCTTCAGCCTGGACCAACTTCCTTCCCTCCTGCACCGTTCTCTCCACGCTTGGGATCAGCCCGCCCTCTCCCTGCCGGCGTTATGTCACGAAGCCGAGACACGGCCAAGTTTCTTGCTGCCATTGCCCATAGCCCTCTTCTTTCCATGCTAAGGTTTTCCCAGCACCAGTCATCACGTCTGGCTGTCTGCAGCCTCCCCAGCCACCCAGCTGCTGAGGGGGAACTCCCTTGTCTCTGCTTGGGAAGCCAGCTCTAGAGGAGACCACATCTCTGTGGGGGTCCTTATTTTCTTGCTTGTGTCTCTTTGTCCTTTTTCAAGGGCAGAGCCATCCCTTGCTCCCCTGCAGTGCCCTCTGCACTCCGTGCTCCTCCACCCCATTGTGTGCATGCACTGCTTTTCCCCTGGTCTCCTCCCCGCTGCTGCCATCTTACCTGCCTGTCTCCTCGTGCTGTGCATGCACGTCCTCCTCCATCATGCAGCCCTTCAGCTCCTCCCCATTACTCAGAAACATCTTTGCATACATGGGCTTCTCAGCCATGGCCTCATTTCTGGGGTCCTTCCAGGATACCCCTCTCTAACTTGCAGTTGTACCTATCTCCCACTTGTTTCTTAGTAAACTGCCCTCAAAGTGCCGCTTTTCATGGCTCTTGGCACTTTTGGAGCCCAGAAGAAACCCCCATGGCTTAGCTCAGCCCAATGGGACAGTGAGCAGTGGCCAGCTCCCTAGCTGGCATGGGGACGGTGAGCCCTGGGGGAGGTGGCTGAGGGATGAAGGATGCTCTCTCTCTCCATCGGTGTTGGAGAGGTCCCAGCTGTTCCCCCTGGTTTGTCTGAGGTTGGGCTCTGCTGCAGCCAACCCTCAGCTCCTGCCTGGCTTTCACATGCAGCCAGGGATGGGCAAACCTCACCCAGGGGCGTTTAGCTGGCCTTTCACCACAGCCAGACTGATGAATTGCTGTCTCCATGTCTGTCTCCCTGGAGAGAACCTCTCACCACTCCAGCAGGTTGCAAGGTGCCAGCAAATGCTAAGCCTGTTGTTGTTGCTCCTGCTTTTCTCCTCTGCTGCCCATTCCCACAGTAACCACAGGGCTTGAGGGGCTGGCACTTGGCAGCTCAGCAGCTTGGTGAGCAGGGGGTGAGGGCTGGGTTGCGTTGGGGTTTTCCCAGCAGAGCTATCAGAGGGAGCTGGAGGAGAATCTGTATTTATGACTGATCTATTACGGGGCAGCAGTATTTTTTAGCTTACCCTGGACCTGTCTAGGCTCAGATCCTACAGCTGATGGTTTAATGCTCAGGGGATTGTGCCTTGATATTGCTTTTTCTCTCTTCTCCCCTTCATCCCTCTGATGTCTCTGGACATGTTACCAGACCCATGAATGAGTGAATCAGACCTGCTGCCCTCCTCCCTTCTGTCAACCCAGAGGAGCCCAGAGCTCTTATATCAGTTCTGTGCTGTAGGAAAATAGGGATCAATAACCCAGTTCCCAGCCCTGGATCCAGGCACATGGTAGGAAACAGTGCTTATGATTTTAACCTCTCTCCAAAGGTGATTTTCACAGCCTGTGATGCAGAGAAGAGATGCCCGGCAGAGCTGTGTCCTGCCTCAGCTCCCATCTGTGCTTGCTGCAGAGCCTCTGCTGTGAAGACACGTTCTCTCAGTGCAACAGCAAGTAGAAATGGGCTCATTTTTCACCCCTTTAAAAGCAAAAATCACATGTTATTTTTCCTACATGTCAGCTAAACCAAGATTTAATTGCTACTCTCAGCATAGAGGTTGCTGTGCTCTCCTCCTGCCACCGCCCCCATCTTCAGTGATGTGCTAAGGTTATCAATAATTAAAAGTCAGGATCTCACCTGTTGCTGTATTTTGCAGTTTGTATTCACGACTGATCAGGGTCTGTCTCAGGCCATGGAGCTGCATGGCCCATGGCTGAGCAGCCGTTGGGGTAAGGGATGGTGTGAGAATCCTCCTGGGAGTGCAGGTGTGCGTGGCAGAGATGAGAAACCAGCACAGGGCACAAACTTAGCATATATATCAAAGTTTTAATTTGTTCTCAGGAGGAAGATTACACAGAACCCTCCTTACATGACATCAGATGTTTTACAGAATGTAGTATCAAAAAAGAAATATATATATATATATATAAAAATACCTTTCAGTTACAGGACATAACCAAGAGTACAGTTCTTAGTGTGTCTGGTAGTTTGACCTTCCTTAGGCCTTCAGCTCCTCCACACGCTCTACAAGTGGCTTTTTGGACAATAGCAAAATGGCAGAGTGGCTCATTCACTGTTGACTCCTTCCTCACATGGCAAAACCAGAGGAGGAGAGGACCAAAGGAGGCTAGACGCATGCAGAAGGGACAGCAGGCAATTTTTGCATGTTGCTTACAGCTACAGGAGGGCTTTGCTGGCAAGTGAAGGAGATACGTCCCTGCTGAAGGAAGGGAAGCGCACCTGACCTTGTTCCTTAGTGGGGCTTAGGAAGGAGGCTGATACAAATACTTCTGATGTTCTAGGTGAGTTGGGGGTCAGCCTAGAATGACTTGGACACCTGCAACAGGCCAGAAGAGCCATGAAGAAACACTGAAAACTATCAATAACCTGTAAATGAGCCCAAGCAGTGGCCTTAAAAGCAGTTAAAATGAACTAGGTTCTTGCAAGAATGAATGCGCTGCCATGCAGATCTACCCAGGGCCCTAGAGAGGAGGTGAAACCCCAAGGGAGGGCATTTAATCTGAAATAATTCTGATGAAAATAGGCATTGCTTTGGTACAGCAGATGTGATACTGTCTCATGTGTTGGAAAACTTCCCTTGGGAGGTCTGTTGTGGCTGGAAACGGTTTCAAAAGCTAGTCTGGAGGGAGAACTTGAGGGAGCTTAAGGTGATGGAGGGTCAGAGAAGTTTTGATGACTGAAGGTGAGAGTGACATGGAGTCTAAACCCTTCTCCCTGTCCTTGTGTCCTCTGTGAGGCACTCATCCCATGTGGCTGGGTAAGGGTAGTCCTTTTGGGCTGATATGGTGCTGACTTGGCAGCCATTGGCTTTCCAGCCATGGCTGAAGTTCAGGGCTAATGTGAATGTGCTCTCACATCCCCAGGGCTAGGTGGATGTCACCTAAGATGCCATCAGATACAGACGTTTGTTTGCAAACAAAAATAATAGCAAACCCCCAGGACTCTCTCACTACACCTTGCACAGAAAAGGTGTTCCACAGCATGGGGTGTCTGCGAGGTCTGGGCCTGCCCAGCTGGGTTTCCTGCACTGTTTGTAGGCTCTGTAGCTCCTGCAGTTGCATCATCTGATGGGAAGATCTGTCTGGAGAGCCCCAGGGGTGGGGACAATTCTCTATTCACTGCCCAAAGGCTTTTGGCAGGGAAATGCTGTCTCCACCACTGTGCCTTTGTCCTGGCTTGGAGGGAGGCTCCCCAGGGGTGTGGGTGAGGTTTGTAGACGGGCAGCTCAAGCAGAGGATGCTGGCTGAGATCTCGCCCTTCGCTCCCTTCCCCCAGCTCCCAAGCAAAGGTTTCCTAAGAGGGCCGCGAAGGGCTGCGGGGCCAAGCGAAAGAAGCGAGGCGGAGGCCGGCGGGGGCCTGGCGTGCACCGAGCGTCGCGGCCGCCGCTTTCGAAAGACCAGAGGCTGCAGCACCCTGGGAAGGGAGCTGCGGCAGCGGGCGGCTTAGTCACTCATCTCTCCAGCTCTGCCTCCAGAAATGTCCACCGCTCTGAGGAGCCCGTCTTCTTCTCCACCCAGTCCACGTAGTTGGAGACTTTGGTGTACACGCCGTACACCTGCTTGCTGCCACACTCCTCCGGGCCGCCCCAGGAGACCAGGCCTTGGGCCACCCACCTCCGGGTTCCTGGGTCCTGAATGACGAAGGCTCCTCCGCTGTCTCCCAGGCAAGTGTCCTTCCCGCCTTCGTAGTAGCCGGCGCAGAACATGTTCTCGGTCACGCTGTAGTTCCCCGACCGCGACTCGTAGCTGGTCTTGCACTCTGCGTGCAGCACCACCGGCAGCTTGACGTACTGCAGGATGTCGGACAGCGTCCTCATGCCCGAGCTGATGATCTCATCCACTGTGATGTTGGGGTTGGAGATACCCCAGCCAGCCACCAGCCCCAGTGTGTTGGGGTGAGGCCCCTCCAGCTCGTGCTCAAACTGGGGCAGGCAGACAGGCATGACGTACTTCCCCATGGTCACCTTCTCCTTCAGCTTGACCAGAGCGATGTCGTGGTTATAGTTCTGGATGTCAAACTCCTCGTGGAGGATGATCCTCTCCACTGTCCGGTTGACGGCCTCCATCTTGTTCCTCACATCATGAAGGGCCAGGTAGACGGTGACGTGCTCCTTGGAGACAGGGATGACGGTCTTGTCCCTCCGCTGGGAGCGGAGCACGTGGGCGGCCGTCAGCACCCAGGAGTCTGAGAGCAGGGCCCCGCTGCCAAACCACTTGTCATTGGGCACCCGGGACATGTCCTCCACCACAATCAGGGCCTGCCAGGGGAAGAACCCGGGCTCTGCGTTTCGCCCCCCAATGATGCGCTTAATGATCCCAGGCAGAGGACGAGCCGGCCGGCCACACACTGGGGACAAAAAGGACAGGACAGTTACCCCCAGCACTTATCTAGGGAAAAAATGAAAAGGGACATCCTTCTAGATTATGCCACATGGCTGGTTATCTTCAAACAAAACACTCATGTTTGGGTTTTTTTCCACAGAGGGCAACTCTTTGCCTTTTCTCAGTGAATGAAGCCCATCCTCCCTGTCATCTTCACCTTCTGGCAGAGTGTGCTTCAGAGCTTGGAGCAGGCTGGGTATTACACCCCATCCCCTACACTAACAAGTTTTTGAAGGTAGGTCTGAGAAAGGAGCGCATCTACCCTTCTGAAGGGTTTTGTTTCCTAAAAGCTCCTTTCATGTCTTCCCTGCAGGGTGGAACCATTTCTAGTGGCAGCTGTTTGCCCTTCTGGAAAAGGGACAATCTATTGCTCTTCCATGAGGAAGGTGGGGTGACCTTTGTTCAGCCCTTGTGAAGCTAGTCACAAAGAGGCCAGCCTGAAGCCTACATGACTTGTCTAGTTTCTTCTGTGAAGCAGGAACCACCCTATGTTTCTCTAAGCCTGAGGGTTAAACATGAAACCAGGAGACCTCAGTGCTAGTGCTGCCTCTGTCTCCAGCCTGCTAAGTGACTTTGGGCTCTCCTCCTCTCTCTGGTGTTTGAGCTATTTCAGCAGTACTTGTGGAGCATAGAGCAAGTTTCTTTGCTCATAGCCACAGAACAATTTGGTCCAGCTCTCCAAGAGTTATGAACAGCCATACCAAGCCCTCTGGATGTCCCAAACTTGCTGTGGCTGTGAACAGTGAGGCAGTGATTAGAGAAGTGTCTTGTCTATGGATTGGTAGAACCTGTTGGTTTTCAGGATGTGGGCTCCTTTTGCCCAAGTGCCCATTGAAACCCCAGTCCTGGCATCTGCTCTGCTGACAGAGAGAGAACTGAAACCAAATTGAGTCACTAGACCCCATGCTGGACTAGGGAAGGAAGCATCTTCAGAGCTGGGAGCTCCCTGCTCCTGTGGTCCTGGGTCTGCAGGGGTCCATCCTGGGTTTAACCATGGGCAATCAAGGCCCATTTAGCCCCTAAAGTTGCTCAGAAAAAGTAGTCTCTGAGATACCTTCTCCTTCCTCATCATTGCTATAGACTGTGTAAGGAGGATGTGAATGTCCTTGGCCAGGAGACCATAGACTTTCTAGGCAGACTTCTGGCTACCACCCTAGGTGGTAAAAAGGCTCAAAAGGCCTTGGGAAGGGTCAAGATCTTGGCATGTGTCAGGGCAGGGCTGCAGCACATGAGGCCCTATCATGAAGGGAGGCAGAGAGCCTCTGTAGGAAAAGGATGGGCTTGTGCCAAGGTCCCATGTGCTGGACCTCTATTCCAGAGAGGCTGAAGGATTTACCCTGCAAATAGCAGGCTCATTTGATGTAAAGGGGGAGCTGTTGCCCACTGGGCATGAGTATGGGCAGTCAGAATTGTGTGTAGCACACTACTGGGCTGTGGAGGCTTTCATCTCGGCTCAGCTAACCCAAAGCTGTACCACATCTCCTGACGCTGATGTCAGGCACAGATTCAGCAAAACATATGAACCAGGGTGGGACTTCAAGCACTCTAAGTAGTAGCAGACCTTAGTATTGGTTTATACCTGTGTGATCTGTGCTCCAGATAGGCACCATGGTGCTACCAGATTCCTTAGGGAAGGGCAAGTGGAAGGATCCTTCTATATCAAAGACCTGACAGATGCTATGATTTCTGCCAAGCCTGGATTACAGTAAAACAGGGCTGTGGCTTAAAAGGTTATTGTACAGCTGAGCTGGTAGTTGGGACAAGGAGATAGCTTGAGGGCCAGCCTGCACTTTGCAATTCCTCACTTTGCAGCTCAGTTTCTGGAGTGATTTGGCTGGATCCACACCACTTCAGAAGCAGAAAGGCCAAATGAGTAATACTGCAGCCTCACCGTGCCCTGTGAGCTCTTAGCCCTTCTGAGACCATCCAGACCCTTGCCTGGCTCCGGCTCAGTGTGCCAAAAAACCCAGGGGAATGTCAGTGGGAGGACTAGAGCCTGACATCAGCCCAGCCTCACCTTTTGCTCTGAGATCTGTCACGAGGTCTGTGGTCTCACAGCCATTTGCCCTCCCGGAGGAGCTGTGGCTGAAGAAGGCTCAGCCATGGGAGGTTGCCTAGCACCATGGTCTTTACTCCTGCATCTCGAGTCCTCATGACAATGAGGCTTTGACCCCCTGGGGCGATGGGATGGGGGCTGAGAGGCAGCCTGGCAACCAGGGCAGGAGCACCAGGAGCTGCTAAAGTGGATTTGTTGTGTCTGGGGTCTGCCATGAGATCAAAGGGTGACTGAGGCAGGGAGAGATGGTGGGGAGTGTGTCTGGGCATGTTCTGCTCCCCTGCCTTTCCCCAAGCTGCAAGGAGCAGACAATGTGCTCAGGAAAATAGTCCTTGTGCTTGCCTGCCGCTCCAGAGCCGATGGCCATCCTGGGAAGATGGTTTCAGAGGCAGCCTGTCCAGCCAAACAGTTATTCTATTAAATTACATATCAAAAATGCTGACCAGGCTGCAAAAGCTCCCACTAATGACAGAGGCAGGCGCAGAGTGGCGTAGAAATGGAGTTTTTATTGATGGGGAGATAGCGTGAGACATGGTGGAAGATCTGAAGAGCAGCTGGCCAGCTGCCGCCTGCAGATCCCAATCTCAGGAGAGCCTCACACTCTCTCTGGGATTTTCCATTCTCCTGAAGTCTTTCTGACTTCTGTCACTAATCAGAAGGCCTGGAAATGGCCCATAAAAGCAGCTATGGCCCCCAAAATGTCCCCATATGCTCCCAGCTTAAATTAGTTCAGGCTGAAACATCAAGGAGGGATGCAGGAAGCAGTCACTGCAACAAGATCAACCATAGCCCTGGTCTCCGTGGGATGCAGGCAACCTCAGGAAGTCTCTCCTCCAGCTTTGCAGTTGCTCAGCGTGGCTGGAGAGCAGATACCTTCCATGGGGCTGAGCCAACTCCTGAAGCCCGGGATGGCTGCAGCTGCACGGCAGCCAGATCCCTGCACCTCTCTGGAGAGCAGTCCCTGCACATCTGACCACAGCTTGCACCCAGGGCTGCCTCCAGACTCCCTGCCTGGCAGCCAGGCCTGGCCCCGCACTTGGCTATGGCCAGTCAACTTTCCAGGGACTTTTGTTTAATCCCAAGTGGGCACCTGGCCTGGAAACTTGCTGGCTGCAAACATTTCTGCCACTGCTTAACGGCTGTGACTTTTCCTTCCGTGCAAAGTGGCCAGGTTTTTCTGCAAGGCTTGGAGAGGCGCTAAGTGCTCCTGCATGTGGACACGCTGCTAATGGGAGCGGACAGCTAGTGGTGCTCGGCAGGCAGTGCTTTGCTCTTGGCTGGAAACATCTCTGGTGATGCTGGGGGCTGAGCGTGGTCAGTGGGCTCTGCCCTGGGGCTGCTCCTTTGCTCATCTGCTGGAGCATGGGGCTTAGGGAGCCCTGACAGCTGGGATGGCTGTCACCCCACTGCTGCCCTATACTGCCAGGGAGACTTGCCCTCATCACTTCTGCCCAGAGCCACCACTGCACGCTCACCATCTGGGCCAGCTGGGACAGCAGGAGGCCTCTGTCCCTACCACCCTCCTGGCCATGCTTTGCAGCAGCTGGATTTGTATAGCCAAGGCATATGGCATTGTCACCAGGGAGCTGGGTCCCTGCCTTGCGGAGCAGCAGGTCAGGTCAGGCATGGAGGCATCCTCCCCCAGCATGTCCCCTCTTGCTGTGGGAACCAGCCACCCCAGCAGTAGTACCTGGTCGGCAGGACGGCAGCTTGGTCCCCAGCTCCTCGCTCCTCCATGCTCCCGAAGCGTCGCACGTGTAGGTGGCTGGAAGAGAGCAGAGCATTAGCTGGGCTGCGGGCCTGGCATGAGGGGTGTCTTTTGCAGCAAGGAGATATTGCCCAGCTGTCTGGACCTTTCAAACCTTGCCCAGAGCAAGAGGTGACCTCTATGTTGCGCTCTCTGTGCTGCACTCGCTGGAGGGCCCTGGCAGCCCTGTCCCCAGGCAGGGGACATGCCACCATCCTCAGTTTCATTGCCTCGAGTTTTCTGGAGGGCTGTGCTGCACGCTCAGCCTGGGCTGGCAGCTGCTGCCCCAGTAATGCTGCCAGTGCCCATTCCGCTCAGGATGCTGGGACCAGATGCACAGGGCCAGCGGGTGTGCAGGGGGATATGAGCAGGGAGAAGGAATGCAAGGAAATCCCTTGGCTTTGCTTGCTGAGGGAGGAGGAGGCAGAAGGACTGGTGTGTGTGCACAGCCCTTCTGCTGCCTAGAGCTGGGTCCAAAGGCTGCAGAGACCTGTGGTGCTCGGCAAAGCACCTTGTGGTGTCTCTGTGGTTGTGGACCAGGAGGATAGGGGGGAAACTCTGTCATGATCCCACTGCTATTGGTTCAGCTTTAACTACGCTGGACATTTGGATGCTAGAACAGGGAGCCCTGTAGAGCTCTTTTCTGAGGCTGCTGGACCTGGTGCTCTCTCCAGCAGCAGCTCCTGTCACAGAAACACAGAAACGTTCCTGTGCTGCAGGGAGCAGATGGCGGGGCAAGACACCCACACTGCTCTGCCGAGGCTGTGAATCACCCAGGCAAAGCCCTGGGCAGGGCTAACTCCATCCGACCTCACCATGGAGCCAGCTCCAGCCAGTCTGACAACCCAGCCAGTGCAGACACACGGCACGATGTGTGCAGGCTACATCCACAGCCTGCTGCTTGCAGAGCACCCCGGGGTGTCCATCCCAGCTACCCCTGCTTGCAAAGCCCCTCGGGCCATGTGCCAACCTGCATCGTGCTGTGGGGACACGGCCCGGCCCCTCTGCTCACCGGTGCTGTTGGGGGCCATGTGGTAGTAGGGATGCTGGCAGTGGAACTGGATGGCTGCTCGGTAGGTGGTCAGGTTGTCCCTGGAGGAGAAGGTGACAAAGCCATGCTCCAGCTCCGGCGGCGCCTTGCAGTCTGCAACTGAAAGCCAACACAGAAGGGGGGGGGAGGAGTGAGCCCTGTGCTGTTTCTTGGGGTGCCCAGCCAGCCTGTGGGCTGGTGACCCTGGGCTTTGGCATGTGATGGTGGTCCTATGGGGGAGAGTGAGGGCCCGTATAGTCCTGTATCCCCTTTCTCTAGAGCACCGCAGGGAGCACAGCCTGATGTGGCCTCAGGTGGAAGCAGGAGGCTGGTGCCAGGAGGGGCAGGCTCGGCACGAAAAGCAACACACG
>NW_008633393.1:275-2361 GCF_000691845.1 Merops nubicus | reverse complement strand
TGCCAGGAGGGGCAGCCTGGCCCTGAAAGGCCACCACGGCCACCCTGCAGCACCAGGGCACGCGGGTGGCACCGCTGCACGCCAGCAGCACGGCTCATCACGGGCTGCACGCCCATGGCACTCGCCGCTGGAGAGCCCCGTCCCGGGAGCCCCTCCCGTGCCCTTAGTGCTGGACCTCTGAGAGGGAAGAAACCTGCTCTGGTTTCTTTCCGTTGAGAGATGGTCCCAGAGGAGGTCTTTGCATCCCTTGGGAGCGGGCAGGGAAAAGCAGGCAGGGGTTCACTGACCTATGCCACACGTCAGGGGTGCTCCTCTATGCAGAAGGCTTTGTGGGCGCGTGGCCCCATCCCTCCTGCTCTGGGTCTTGCCCACCAAACAGCGCTGATAAGCACTGACAGGTCAGTCTGAGTACCCCCCTAGGTCCTAGGCAATGGCAGGAGATGAGGGACATTGGGAGTGTGGCTTGGCTGGTCTGCAGGCAGGGGCAAAGCCAGCAGACATGAGTGAGACCTCACCTGCTCCATCCCCCAGGACATGGGCAAGTTTGGCTCTGCTTCACCCATCCCTGGTGTGGGCTCAGGGTCTGGTGGAAGGAGAATGATTTCCAGGTGTCGTTGCCCTTTCCCATGGCCTGTCTATGGTCCCCTGCCTCTCTCAGATCCCTCACAGTGTCCCAGCTTTTCCTTCTCAGCTTGCCCCCTGGATTTGGCTTGTGCTACCCATCCCAGGAAGGTCCCCAGGCTGCAAGGTGATTCATCACCCTGTGGAAGCTGTGGCTCCCTGCCACACAGCCAGTTCACAGCATACTTGGGTGACACTGTGCAGCCTCCCCTGGCCCCGTCCTGGGGGACCTGCCACAGAGGAGGGCAGAAATCAGGGTCTGATCTTGCTGGGAAATTCAGTGCTAGGTTCTGCTACATTTGAGGGGTTGAGCAGGGCATCAATGATTTTGCAGAAAACAGGTCCTGTAGACAGGGGATGACATGAGCTCTGTGGGTCTTCATGTGCTGCAAGGTGGTGAGGGGACAAGGACAGGAGCCCTAACTCCTCACGCAGTGATCCAGAAAGAGAAGTCACTAGAAGCAGTAGCTGGCAGCAGGGACATGTACTGATACTCAGGATTAAACACATGCTTTGGTGAAAAAAGTCTGGTTTATGGCAAAATGCTGCAGCTCACTGTTCACCAGCGTCCCTTCTCTAGGGACAGTAGGTGATGGGATGGGTGTGCGGGTGCAGCCAGGTTGGGTGGAGGCTCTGGGTACCCATGCCTTGCAGAGGGGCAGAGGGGAGGACACAGACCATGGGACCTTCATAAGGCACTGGGGGATGCTGGGACTTGCAGAAGAGAGGGAATGGGTGTTGGTGGGCCAGCCTGGCTTGTGTATCTGCTCTAGTGTTGTTTATGGCTGCAGTGCAGGGTCCACTGACTGGCACAGCCCATCCCCTCCCTGTGTGTTCCACAGGCCTGGGGCAGGCCTGGTGCCTGGGAGGGCTCTTGCACAGAGGTGTTGCCCCACCAGTGTCCTGGGTCTTGCTGAAAGCATGAGGGAAGGGGGTTTACGCTGTGAGCCTTTCCAGACTTTTGCCTTGGGAAAAGGTCCATTTAGGATCTCTGTAGGACCAGAGGTAGACCAAGCTCCCCAACATGCACCTCCTTCTCTTCTCCCAGCCTCTGGTCCCCATCTCATCATCCTCCCAGTGAAGCCTCTGATGACTTGCGGAGTCCAGGACACATGCCCTGGGCTCTCATGGACATGAGTGGAGCCAGACACAGGGCTCTGACCTCCTTCAGGAGCAACCAGCCTGAGCCAGGCTGTCCTCACCTCTGCCAGGCCAGGAGTGGGGAGCAAAGGGGAGGCAGAGGAACATCCATCCCCCTGTGAAGGTGCCAGTGCTCGGTGCCTGCAGGAAAGGGCTGGTGATACCAACCCATTCTCCAGGACTCCTTGCCTGGGGGGTCTGAAAGGCACCAGGACTCTCAGAGAGAGAAGAGGAAGGAGTGTTTCTTATTTGCAGGGAGGAAGGGCAGCAAGAGGCTGAATCCAACCAACCAACCAACCAACCAGGTGGCCATGCCGTGCTCCTT
>NW_008633393.1:0-244 GCF_000691845.1 Merops nubicus | reverse complement strand
TGTGCAGCCGCTGCCTTGGAGGGGGAGCTGAGCCGGGCTGAGGCATCTGAGCGGAGAGGGAGGGATGCAGAGGACGTGCTGGAGCTGGGGGCACCCGGGGCGAGGCGGGCACCCGGGGCGAGGTGGGCACCCTTCCCCTGGGGCGTCGTGGCAGCGAGCAAAGGAGGGGCTCGACTCCAAATTTCCTTCCCGCTTCTCGACACGGAGTTAAGAAAGTACCAGGCGCAGGGGGGTTAAGAGTGCC
>NW_008633392.1:0-7484 GCF_000691845.1 Merops nubicus | reverse complement strand
AAAAAAAATTAATTTCATATTTACTACTGTATAGTGTCAATTGTGATGCTCTTTTCAAGAGGACAGAGTGTGAAAATTATAAGTTTCTAATAGACACCTAAAATATTTTCTGCATGTATCCAGGACTGTCATTTTCTTCTATTAAATGTTACACATTTAAAAATGAAACAACACTGCTACAAGTGATGTGTTATTTAATTGCTACATGCAACATTTTTTGTTTACTTCTTGCTTTTACTACACAAAACAGAGTAGATATAATTCTACATTATCAGGTTGTAATATCTATTTACTCTTCTTCACCCTTGTGTTGACTTGTAAAAACAGAGTAATTTTATTTCTCTCCCAAGCACTTCATTTCAGGGATGTAGAATGCTCCAATAAAAAAAGATTAAAATATCTAACATTTGTTCAAGTTCCTAGTATATTGGAACAAAGCTACCCTTTTGCAAACTTCACTTTTCCAGCATGTGGATCAATACAGACACTGTTCTACTTACTCACCACGAGTGTTACAGAATCAGTTCAAAAGAATGTGTTACCAGAGACATTCTGTTTTCAGAGATCTGCCAAGACTGCATTCTGAAGAGATCTATAAAACCCACTGAACACAAATCTGTTACACCAGCAAATGGGGAACTAACTGTACTCATCTAGATGAAAAGCATCCATACTGCAATGACCATCCCAAAACGCCAGAATTTTAACCCAGGCCAGAGCTGCCTCTCACACAGGCAGTTCACCTCAGTCTGCTTCTGTCACTAACCTCACAGTGGTTTTATTGAACTTATGACATACTATTCCCTGAACTATCAAGGATTTAAAGCTGAAATCAGGATAGGAATGAAGTGCTAAGCCCAGCTTTTTCAGCTTTCATTTCCCCTGCTCCACAGAACTGTGCAGGGAGAATGGGAGAAAGTCATACTTGAGCAGTACTTTTATTCAGAAAGGTGGGGAAATAGTGGAGCAATACAAAACCTCTGAAATCCGCAAGGATTAGAGAGATTTTAGTCCTTATTTTGAAAAGTTTTTGAAGACTAGAAGTAACTATTCAAGCTACAAGAACTTTAATATATAAGAAAAAAAAAAAAAAGGAGGGAAAAAAGTACATTTTACTCTTCCAAGTTTCTGAGATACCAACTAATGAGGCTGAAAAGAAAAGGTTATAGCTAAATTACATATAATTACTTGTAAACTGAGGAGCCATCCTATTTTTTTTTTTTTTTTTTGTTTTGGAGGGGAAGGTTTTTTCCAGTGTTTTGGTACTGAATAATTCCTCAACATTTGTAAGAACTGAGGAGAGGTACAGTAAATAATTGGAGATGTGAGTTCAATATGCATAGCTTCAAGCAACTACCATATGGATGTTTTCATTCTGGAGTCAAGTAGTTCTAAACACATTTACTTTGCAGGATTAAGCTACAACTAATTTGAGCTACACAATACAAAATGAAAGTATACTTTTGAGGAAGAGAAACAGTGTCAGGATACCTTAACTTCAGCAGCAGACTTTATCTGTTTTGCCTACGTAATTGAGTGGTCTTCTGAAAATGGGGCTTTACAGATCCGTGATGATTTAGTAGCTAAAATAAATTATTAGGGTTTCTAATCTGTTTTTAATATACTTGGCCATGGGATCAGGATGACAGCATCCACTGAGGAGCCTGCCTGAGGCACTACACCAGTCAAACCACAATGCAGGTGTCCTAAGGCAAGCCCAAGAAGGACAGCAGCCTCCAATGGTGCAGAAAGCCAAACAACTCATTTGATCTCCATTTTCAAATGTTGCTCATGCCATCACAGACTTCAGAAATGGGTCACTACCCTTAAATGGTTCTTTTTACAACTCCAAGAAATTCCTCAAAACTAATGTGGAGCAACTGCTTGCTATGTGCTTTGCAAGGATTAACTTTATACTATTTCTCTTACACAGCTAAGTGTGGTGGCAATGCCTTGCTTTCTGAACCTTGCTTTAGTTCTGAAAAAAACCAAACAAACAAAAACCAAACAAAGCAATAAAATGCTGTGGTGTCCTCAGTAATGACTTTCTGACAGAGGGCACAAAGGAGTAAGGCCTGGCAGAGATTTCATGCAAAAACCAGAGAAGCAGCAAGTCTCCATCTACTGTCTATCATGTTTACAATCAGAAGTAAAATTAGATTCATAGGTTTTGCTGGATGAGTGGGTTCCTCAATGAAGCATTTTTATTGTACCTTATTAGAAAGTTATGAACATTTCTTCCCTAACAAGATACTCCACCTTGAACTCACATCTCAAATAGGTTGAGATTAGATTACTGTAATAATTTTCAAATTAATTTAAACATACAGCTTTTCAAGAACAAGTCTACAGCAGCCTGCTTCCAGACAACAGCCCATTATCAGTACAACTCAACTTCTATACTACCTTTCCATGTATTTTAGGAGGTGATGGGGAAGCTTTACACTTTTCCATGAGATAAGAGATAAAACTCTTATCTCACTGCAAGCCTTCACAGTTCAAAGCAGTCATTTCTCAAAGGGAATCTCCTGGTGAGAAGACAGCTACAGGCATGAGGATCCTCTCTTCCTGAAAACATGCTTTCCAAAGCACCTAGAGCTCCTGCTTTAAAACAGCATTATTTTTTTAACATATCTCATGAGAAGTGCTGCTAAAATAGCAAATACCACTAAACTAGGTAGGGGAAAAGATGGGGAAGCTTTACACTTTTCCATGACAGAGATAAACTCTTATCTCACTGCAAGCCTTCACAGTTCAAAGCAGTCATTTCTCAAAGGGAATCTCCTGGTGAGAAGACAGCTACAGGCATGAGGATCCTCTCTTCCTGAAAACATGCTTTCCAAAGCACCTAGAGCTCCTGCTTTAAAACAGCATTATTTTTTTAACATATCTCATGAGAAGTGCTGCTAAAATAGCAAATACCACTAAACTAGGTAGGGGAAAAAAATATAACTATTACATATTATTTCAGTAGCATGTAATACAATATTGCTCTTTAAAACTTGCACACTAAATTGCTAAGCTCTGAAGATAAGAAGTACCCCATTTTTTTTCACAGATCTAAATAAACAAATGTTGAACAATAGTTCTGTGGATTTAACCTTGTACACACTACACTGACTGTGGTTTCCAGCTACTGCTGAGGCTTTTAATATTGGGCTTCATAAAAAATAACTTACCTGCTGTCTGTGCAGGGTTTATTCCTATACCATCTAGGGAAAAAAAAAAAGGAAAAGGGAAGAGGGGAAGATTAAACAGACATATTACAATTTACAAGATATAATCATTACAGCAAGCCATCAGACAGCTACTTTCTATAACCAAAACTTGCCTTATCACAGGGGTTAACAAGAAGCCCTCAGCACAGAAAATCTAAGCTATGCATCTGAACAAACCCAAATTAACAATATTAGTTGTTTAATATCTTCATCTCATGCATAAGCAGTTTAAATAATGGTGCAATATTATTAAATTGTGAAAGAAAAGACACTTTTGCTTTTATCAATACCACTTCACTGAAATTACAATATAAAAACTATTAAAAAATATATATAACTATATTCTTACCATTGGTTATAATGGCACTTGTTGCTGCAGGAACTTTGAACTAAAGGAAATAAGAGCAGGACAAAATAACACAACAGACAGTTAAAGCAGAAAATATATGAGAAAGATCCAAAACAATTCTAACTTTAGAATACCCAATACACCTATGGAAATGAACTTCTAAGTGTAACTGTTACATCTGAACAGGAGTTAAACAAGAATTAGCTTGGGATAATCTTGGTTAATTGACCAATTTCCTTGCTTTCTCCCTGTCTCTATTGGGAGCTCTCCACCTGCACTACTCCAAGAGAAGATCTCTGACACCAGCCTGAGCTGGCTTTATACCCTCCTCCTCCACCATCACCTCTACCCATGGTACTCCAGCTCCATGTGCATCATATTTTACAACATGGAAATCCCTACCCAGCTGGATAGAGGATCCACTGCAGAGAGCATCCAAACTACTTCAGAAGATCTGAACTGAGATGGGGAAGCCAAAAATTATTTCTCAGGACTACAGAGAGCCAGGCAGGGTGAGGGAAAAAGAAATCTAAAATCCTGCACTATGTAAAGGTGGTTGGATCACACAAGACAGAAAGGGCAGGGTGGGTACAAGTCAACCAATGCACCTTGGTTAGTCTGGCACCCCAAGGTTGTGATTCCTTCATTTTCTGATTGCTCAGCTCAAGATTTTTAGGTGTGATTTGCAGAAACTGTGTGCTGAAAGCAACAGCTTAAGCTCACAAAACTCATGCCTGAATACAGTACTTAATTATTAGTACATTGAAAAAATGTCCTATTTATCTCAGGCACACAAAATACTCTCATAACAGCTTCTGCATCCGTATCTTACACTGAAGCCTTCGTTCTCAAATTTGCTTAATTTTGGGAATCCTGACTTAGGATCTAAGGAGAAATCATTTAACACTAAATCAGAGTGGGGTTTTTGTGGTTTTCTTTTCTTTTTCCTTGGTATTTTTTCTTTGGGGGGTTTGTTTCTTTCTTTCTTTGTTTTCATAATAGGAGAAAATTAATTTATAAGGTTTGAACAGTGGGCTATTATTAGTGTCATTCTTATTGTGTTCAGCCTCCTGGAATTAGTCCACTCCAATTAAAGAAGTGACAGAATATTGTACAAAAAAAAATCCAAACAAGCAGCAAATATATGTTTAAGTTAATACTTCAGTTACTTTTCATCCTAAATCATCTTAAACCCCCCAAAAATGTAATTTCTAGAATGTTAAGTGCCTCATCTTATTTCTTCCCTACCTCTTCCTCCCACCTGTCTTTTCCAATGCTAGGAAATACATTTGTCAATATCTACAGATAAGCTACAAGGAAAAGATGATAATCATACACCAACAACTACATCCCTTTCTCAATTTTTACAACAAAAAATCCTCTACAGTAATAAGTTCATCTCCTTTATGCCCACTGACAGCAGATAAATGCATTTACACCAGAGCATTTTAGTAACCACCTATCAAGAATAACATTAGAATAGCAAAATAATAGTTTCAAAAATGTAAGTTTATGAAAGAAACAAATTTTGCATTATTTTATGGAAATGGATGACTTATTTAGTAACAATTCCACAAACATAACACAGGTTTTCTTTCACTTCCAGCTCTGCTAATCATGAATGGCACACAACAAACTTTCATATCACATGATGTGTTAGAGATGACAGAAAAAAAAGTTGTATTTTCCAGTTATTTCCAAGAAACAAAAATAAAAGAAAGGTCGTGCTTCATTTTATGGAATGAAAGCAATTCTGAAAACTAACCTTTGACAAAGCTCTTGATATATAAGGAGACCCTTCTACATCATGGCTGGTTCTACTGTTCCAGAGAAATTCTGGTTATCATTTGGCCAAATTTTAAGACTCAGAAATATGACTTGGTAGGAACCTGCTAAGCCTAAACAGCCAAAACATAAATCTTTCTCTGCCCCAAAACCTTTAATCAGGCAGAGGATAATGCACTTCCCCTGGAGACCAACTAACCGCTTTGTCCAAAATTCAGGGCTACATTTTGATCTTCTCCCTACATGTTTCATACAAGGCACTGTGAAACTGGTACCTCAACCACAACACACACCACGAGTTACAGTTAAGCCATGCAGGTCAAGTAAAAAAACATTTCTGTAAGTCAAAAATTCTCTCTCATTCTTTTCAATGCCAGTTCACAACAGATCTGAGGAGCTTCATGCCTGGGGAAGAGCCTAAGTCTTTTTGGCTCTCTGTTTACAAAGCATTTTGCTCTGCCTGGTCACATAGAGATATAAAAAGCTTCTCTGCTGATCCAGAGCAGGCTGAGGTCAGACAGCAAAACTCCCATGGATGCTTAAAATAGTCACATAACTAAAATAATAGTTTGCTAAATGGGAATATTTAAGTAATTCTTCCCTAAATCCACTTCATAGTGGATCCTTTCACCAAGCAGCATTGTGGTTGCATGAGTAGGTGAAGATAAATTTCATGGCAGCACCCCTACCAGAAATACCTCACTCCTCATGTCTTTAACTACTCAGTCCCACTCCAATCTTCCCTGGACTCTCAAAGAAAAGCAACTAAATCAGTGAATATTTTTTAGAGCATTTATTATTCTGTATATTGGTCTGTTCAGGTACAGTTACAATGAACAAACAATCCACACAGTCTCTCCCACACGCTGTGTTTCCACTAAGAACTTGTGTCACACACTGGTAGAACACTAGCAGCATAAGCAGACTCAAGACACAGAGTCCATTATCCTTTCTAATTATTTATTTTATTGCAATTCCAATCCTTAAAAAAATGAAATTTTCAGTAACCCCAACCTACCCAAGTTTTGCTAAAAAAAGGTTGAAGGAAAATGGCAAAAAAACCTCTTAGCTGTATCTGTTTGCTGATTACATGAAAAAACCCATCATACTTTTGAGCACTTGACTGTTTATACCTAGATGAACATCTCTTAATCTTTGTACATTTGATCTGAAGCAAACAGGATGCATCTCTTTAAAAATATTATACAGGCAATTTAAGTACCTGTTAGATTGGATTCCACGTGACAGTTCAAACTCCCAAAAGCCAAAGAACACATTATTTATGCCTTTTTCACTCATTTGTTTTCTGAATCTAGCCCATATGCCTAATCTCAACACCTTCTATAGTCAAAAACTGTATGTCCTCCAAAATCAGAGATTACTGCAACTGTATGTGAGAAGAGCTTAAGAATTTCCTGAATAACAATAAAGAATTTTCTGGATAATGCTGAAGAATTTTCTGGATATTCTACATAAGCAATCTAAAATATTAAATATTTAATAACAGCATCTTTTAATTATGTTCATTGTCACAAATGTTTACAGTATTGATGTAAAATGGTTTCATTTAATTGCCAGAAAAGAACAGGAAGCATGTCAAAACCTGCTGTTGATGTGTAAATTGTGCAAAAACAGCTAAGTCTAGGATTGTGGAAGCTTTTTGCAAGCCTGCACTGACATCAGTAAAGCTTGTGTCTATGTGTACCTCACAAGGCCACATTTTGTGCTGGAATAGCCATTTTATTTCAAAATTAAAACCCAGAAAGTTAAACTCCAACGTCATCACTTTCTACTTACTTCTTCTGCAGCAAACTTCAGGACAGCTGTGAAAGGTGTACTTTCAGGCACACTCAACCTGAAATCACAACGCAAGTAAACACACGACCACTAAGAGAAGGTGAAAGGCAGCTTTGCTATTAAAGTACTAATTAAAACTTTGTTTCAGCAATGGTAATACTCTTATCGAAGGCGTGAGCTCCTGCAGGTCTCCACCAAAGCCTGAAGAGACAGGCACGGCAGCAGAACGCAGAAGGGCCCCGACAGGTGAGTTAACAACAGAAACCCGCCCCTCGTTTCCCACGGAGGGAGCAAAACGCCCCTCGCACGCTCTGAAAGGCCCCTCACAGGGCTCA
>NW_008633391.1:0-14407 GCF_000691845.1 Merops nubicus | reverse complement strand
TGTCCTCCCCGGGCGGGCTCCAGCCCCCGCTGCCGCGGGAACTCCCCTGAAGCCCCAGCGCCCGGTGCCGCCCGCGCCGACACAGGTCACGGAGCGCGGGGGAGCTCCTCAACCCTCCTTTCCTGAGAAACCTCAACCCTCACCCGTTTAACAGGAAAGAAAAAGAGACTAAGCCTTTAAAAAGTGAGGGGAAAACAATTCACTCCTCAAAAAAATATATACGGTTCCAAATGGAATTAAGTCACATGCGTAGAGCCCCTGAACTGCAGTATAAAACATAAAAACTCTTGGTCAGAAGTGAGTGCTTTGTGTTTATTGCTACGCTGCTGAAGTAAAGGGGAGTTTGCTTCTAATAATTAGCAACAAGTCATTTTATTTCACTGACATTTAAAGCCGCTACAATAGTTTAAAATATTTAAATTATTACTCCACATAGCCAGAAGGTTTGGATGCGTGAAACCAAACATACAGGTTGTTAATGCTGTGGAAATGCATCTTCTATATTACTCTTAGCAGTTTACCTAATTTTTTGCTACACAAGTGCAAATAAAGATAACACTGCCATTTTTCCAAAGTATTCAAAAGTAAGTGCTAATTTATGAAGTATAAGGTTTCCTACTTGAAATGTATACATAGTTCAGACAAATACTTGAAGTAACACAGATCTGTGTATTTCAGCAACACAATAATCCCAACAGTTTTAAAAATGCAGCTATTAACTTATCACAGAAGCAGACAAAATAGATCCTCTCTTACAACTCACTTGTAAGGTTTCTTCAGAAAAGACAAAACTCCTAAAATCTATTTTAAAGTGTCTATATGTAGACCATATTTATACTGTCTTAAATATTCTTTTAAGAAAATGTTATAGTGGGTTAACAGCCACAGAAAAAAAATTATCTAGACTTGATTTAAACAATGATTATACTCAGAAAGATTGGGCCAGCAATTGCGTATGGAGCAGATGTGGCCTACTAGAAAGCATACGAAACTCAAACTGATTTTCAAGCACAGAGGTTCATTAAAGTCTTTTCAAGCTCTTAAAATTCTGGACTAGCATCTCCAGTATATTGAAGATTTCAGCCCAATTTTCCAGTGATCTTCACTGCTGCAAATGCTGGATATCCTGATAAGCTCTACCTCTCAAGAATCACCGTGCATGTCACAGAGCTTCCACTCAAAGGTATCATACCCTGTACACGTTTTGTTGGCAGGGCTTTCTACAGCCATGCAGGATGCATGAAACTGTGGAGCCCTGAAAATGGGGAAGTCTGGTACTATGGGATACATGTGTGACAAGTCAGCAGGACACTGCTTGCCACCACTTGTAAAGTGCTCCCTAGAATTCAATACATTTTATACTACAAGGCAGTTTGTTGCATTCATGGCCACAGAATTCCTGTGAATTATTTGCATTGATAGGGAATACAGGTGTCCAGGCCTAGTAAAGAAGAAACAAAACATATGTTCCTGCAGCTTCTGCAGATCAGTAAAGTGACCAAGCAATCAAAAGGTTACTTACTCTTACAAAGAGGACACTAGACTGTGAACTTTGGCTGTTATTTCAAACTTTGGTGTTTTTAAAACCAATGAAACTATTTTGAATATTAAATTGTAAATTGGAATGGCTTTAGGCTTTGTGCTAAGTCAGTACTTGATGGCTTGCTATATTTTTTGCTAAATTAATTCAATCAGGAAAAAGGCAAATGGTACTTTCTGTATGTAAAGGTCTTCCCTCAGGTGCAGTATCAAGGACAGCAATAAAAATCCCAACTCTCTGACAGCAAATCTCTTCAAATAAACAGAATTAGGATTTCATGCAATAGTTCTGTATCTTTGCCTTATACTAGAAGTATGACTAACATCAGATCTGCAGTTTTTCAGGGGTGAGAATGATCCCTTTGAAACCAAAGATTTGACCTCTCAGTTTTATCATGGTGAACCTCCATCTACTCGCATCCTGATTACAGACTGCACTGTAATCTTTCCAGTTTAAAATTTAGTTGCAGAGACTCAGAAGCACCAATTACTATAGCTTCTATGCTATAAAGCCTGCAATGCTATAGAATTACAGGCTACTAGAGTCAGAAACAGACATTTCCCTGTGGCAAACAATTCCATTA
The DNA here is from genome assembly GCF_000691845.1 of Merops nubicus. Classification (NCBI taxonomy): domain Eukaryota; kingdom Metazoa; phylum Chordata; class Aves; order Coraciiformes; family Meropidae; genus Merops; species Merops nubicus. Next base: position 12,284 of record NW_008633391.1, on the reverse strand, counting down.
TTGCCTCATAAGCCACTGCAGCATCTGATCTCAGCCCAGATCCACAGCCACACTTTTGCTCCCATCCAGCAATTTCTCTGCTCCCCCACCAGCTTCTCAAAGGCAACTCTGGACCTTTTTTATGCAAGGGGGATGGAGAGATACATTCTGCAAGGGACTTTACACAGAGAAGAAAAAGTTATTATTGTTATGGGCCATTCACTCTTCCATCTGTAAAGGAGAGAGTTCTGCACACAACACATTACTTGTCTAGAAAGAACTCAGCAGGGGAAGGAGCTGCTGAGCCACCACCCTGCCGACAGGGTGTTAAAGTTCCAGCTGCTTGCCCATCTTGCTGAGGGCATCACTGACGATGTCCAGCTCGTGCCGCAGCTCGTTCACCACGCTGGCAATGCTCCTGGTGTCCTTCAGGACCTGCACACTTTGGGTATAAGGGTTGTACTTCACTCCAAATGGGCGCCTGATGGTTTTTGCAAACTCCCTATCCAAGTGAAAAAAGAGAAAGAGTTAGAACAGAATTGCATCCTCTGTGTGCTGTTAGTATCAATAACTACTATTCTAAACCATTTACTTAAAAATACTTCAAACTTACATAGCTCATCATCTTTCCCACCCAGCACATGGAAGATCAAGCAAATACTAATACTTTCCAATCCCATGAAAAATCATTATAAAACTGTGATAAAAAGTTTGGTGCTGTTGCTGAGAGATGCATAAAATCAAACCTGCTTTTATAAAACAAGGAGATGGGGGGAAAATCTCTACCTCATCTTTTCCTTTGCTTCTTCAAAACTTTCAGAAACAAAGTAAACCTCCTGGAAAGTTGTAATGAGACATTCTTGCTTGCAGGTGACCTTGGGATCAAAAGGCTTGACTCTGGCACTGCCGGAGAGCGAGTGCTGGTAACATACAATGAGTTATCGTGTGTCAGAAGAACATCACCACCCAAAGAATCCACAAGGAAGATGACATGAGGTACAGTGCATAAAAAAAAAAAAAAAGATTAAGTGAGACCACATTTAGTGCATTGCTTCTTAAAATTTTTATCTGCAGATAAAAAATGTGGTTAAAAATTGATTAAAAGTGGTTAAAGCTTAAACAGGATAACTCAAAAGGTCATATTCTGACAGTGTCAAAAAAGGGATTCCTCAGATCCCAGGCTCATGCATAAACAAGAGCAGTATTTTCAGAATCCGGATAAACCAGCAGTTTTATTCTGAAAATAGTTACTTGGAACCTAATGTGAAGAAATTCCAGTCATCTAAAGCTTCTGGCAAAAGACATGGAGCTGCTCGGCATATATCCAAAATGAGACTGTCCAGTAATTATTGCCACAGTGAATTTTCTTAAAGTCTAGTAGGTATCTAGGAGTTTTCAAAAGAAAGACTTTTAGAATTACACTTCATTAAAAACAGGGCAAAGTAGTGACAACAGTAATCAGATGCCAACAAAGAGAAGAGGTAACTAAGCAGTAGATATTCTTACCTTGAGCTCACTGATCGAAGAGAGCAAGCCAGCCCCGTACACTCGTAGCTGTCCCTCCTGCTTGCACAAGCCAAACTCCACAGTGAAGAAGTAGCACTGAAACAGAGAAGGCAGTAAAATAATTCAGCCTTCAGGTAAGATGCTGTGGTGAACTCCATGGGGGCATTTCTGTTTGTAGGGAGCATCAAACAGCTGCAAATATCAGACAGTCATCACTTGGTTATCCCTCTCAGACACTTAAAGAGGAGGGAAGCCAGAACAGAAGGGCAAAGAACCACAGGATTGGTTATTTCTCATAAGAAAGATTGATATTATAGACCACCCAGCTAGGCTAAAAGCTGTTAGTGTCAGCAGGATTTTACATTGAGATTTACATCTGTTTTGAGAAGCATTCTCATGACTTGACAGCTTCAGCTTAAAAGAAACAATTGATAGAGGATCTCTGTGAGTGAGTGGAAACATCAGCCCACTATAGTTTGTTTCTCATTTGGTTAGTGGCCTGTAAAATTGCAGATGTTGAGTCTGCTGGACTTCAGGGTTTCTGCAGCTATATGAGGAGGAATGCTATCTTCATAGATGGTTTAGTTCTGCTCCCACTGAAGACAGTACAAATTTTACCATTAACTACACCAGTTGGTGGGAGGGAAAAACAAACAAACCAGCAAACAAGTTCTTTTGTAGATTTCATAACTATTTTTCATCTAAATTCGATTTTCACCTTAAAATACTTTAGTCAAAGTAAAACAAACAAACAAACAAAACAGCAAACAAGTTCTTTCGTAGATTTCAAAACTATTTTTCATCTAAATTCGATTTTTACCTTAAAATACTTTAGTCAAAGCATCCAGAAACTGCTATGTATAAAATAATTTCTATTATTTTAATTTCTTGGCCGAAAATTGTCCAATGCTCACACTCACCACATTCAATGAAAACACCTTATCAATTCATTCTGCCCGTTAAAGAACTAGTTTACTTTTAAAATCATTGAATTGTGTACTCAGAAGTAAAAAGATTTTGTTTGAAAGAAACAGACCATAGAATTTCAATCTGGAAGAAGTGATCTACCAGCAGAATTTGCACCCCTACTTGACAGCCAAGTGAAGAAAAATACCAATCATACCAAATTTAATTTTTTTTTTCCCCTAGCTTGGAGAATTGTTATATGCCCTAAAAGTCAAGGGCCAGTGGAACACAACGTTCTAGCATCTGGCGTGGCTTATGTTGACATGAAGCTCCAAACTTAGTTGATGGAGTGGGGATCAGCCTAGTAAAGCATGAAGATTTCAGTCACTGAGACACTCAAACACTCACTGTTGCCAGTTTTTGGACAGCCTCATCTGATGCCCCGAGTGATGCAAGACCAATTTCCTGGGAGAACTGAGCAAAACTGGGTTCAGCCAAAAGAGGGACGTGGCCTAGGAGCTCATGGCAGGTGTCGCTGGAAAAAGAATCAAAACAAGAGATCCCATGATCTGCCTTTTTGACAGAATGAAAAAGCAGCACCACTGAACAGGTACAATGTCTTGCATCAAACTATTTAATATCCAAAAGATAGAAAACTATCAATCATGTTTAGCTGAATGCAACTGAGAAAGTCATACCGACTCTACATAAGTACAGAAACTCAGAATTTCAAATGAAGCTGTCTAAAATTAAGACCTAAGTACCACATTTGTGAGGGAATTGAATATTAAATTGCACACAATGGCATCAACAAGAGCTCTCCAATATCATGCTGTACTTTTGAAAATCCTGTACTTATGAAGGTGGCACTTTGGCATGCTTAAACTTCATGATATTTGGTGTGAAGGCTGAGTCTCCAGCACCTTAAAAATAAGTCTTCTTGCTAGTGTTGCTGAACAGTTTTTAAACAGCTTAGTTCTGGATGGTGAGATTCAGAACTCACTCCCTTCTCAAACTCTACCCCAAGATGAAACGACTCACGGCTCTGGTGTATAGAGAGGGTCCGAGCTGTGTCTAACGTATTGGGTGCAGTGGAAAACTCTGAATGCTAATCCTGCCAAGAAGTCCCTGGGTGAGAGATATCCAGCAACGGGGCGAATGGTGAAACCTGTGCGCTCTGTAAAGGAATGGAGAGACTGCCCGTTAGTGCAGTGTGGGACGGGGCCACGCGGCCGCGTTTCCCACTGCAGCTGGGGTGAAGGCCACAGCACCACCTTGGCTCGAGGGCACGTGGGAGAATTAGGAAGAATACAAGCAAAAGCAGCCAAGGATGTTTTCTCGTGCCCACAAGACAGCAGAGTGATTTGCAGTGGACCTGACTGCCTTTTTGTGTAAGACTAGCACGTTACCTTTCAGGAAGCGGGACACATCTTCCAGCTGGGGGATATTGTCTTCCCTGTACCCACAGTATTTGGTGAGCAAGGGCAAGTTTTTAAGGTACTCTCTGCAGGCATGAGTTGGGTAAAGCTTGTTAAGCTCTCGGTACACAGTCCCCCAAGTCTTGATCTCCTCCTCAGTGAATTCAATCTTGGGAATTGGGTCACCACTACAAGGAGAAGGACATTCCTTGGTAAATGGCTAATAACAGATGACTCATTCACCTACTGTTATTATTTAGTATCTATATGGCTGTGACACCTGGTCAGGGTGCATTAGGCACTGTCAAAAACACAGGGAGATCTGGTCTATGCCCTGGAGAGCTCTTCATCTAAGGGCTTGCTCTCTTCCACCTAAATCAACTGACAGGAGTCTTTGCATTGACCTCACTGGAGCCTGAAAACCTCAGTTCTGTAAACAGCTGGTTAGGTGATTAATGCTGAATAACATTTAAAACACCTGCACCACCTTTACAGCTTCAGATGCTGAGAACACATCCTGCTCCCCACTGGACTTTCCTGTCTGCAACTACTTTCCACTACCTTTTTGATTTGTTTTTTAAAAAAGAGAATTCCCTAAATTAACAAAATCTTGCATAGAAGCAGCTAAATACACACCTTAGGTAAAAATCATGTGTCTATGCAGAGGAGACAAGCATCTGTCTGAATATATTACTTGTAGCCCATCCCTCCTAGTCAGCCCTCAGCATCTCGATTAACGGGTGTGACCTAGAGCCCACTGAAAGCACTGGGAGTGCCACACTGAGTGTCCACTGCCAGCCAGGGAACCAGCACAGCAAATGCTTTCCCAAGGGAATCTCCATCAACAGCACATGAACAGTGACCAGCTCTGTGCTGTGGTGACCAGCTGCACTACTGCACAGTGCAGAGGAGCTCCAGACACTCACCATTTCTAGGTCATTTCCAACTGAGGAACTTGGCATCTAAATTCAAGCAGGCAACAGCAACGTGAAAATCATCTTTAGAAAGAATTTACAGAGCTGGGCTATGAAGTTCTTACTGCTTTAAGAGCTCCCTCCCCCCAGGCAGCATTTCTAAAGACAGAAGCTCTTCAAGTTTCTTTTCACAGAAAACTTCTTATCTACACATCACATGCACTAGTTTGAAGCAGGAAAGAAAACTGAAGTATTAACATTTGTCCAGAGAGTATACACTGGGTGGTCAATGGCTTACATACTGGGTTTTGCCTCCCCTCCCTTTCCTTCACAACAGAGACCGACCTGCCCTAGTCGAGTCGGCAGGTCCTGCCCAGGCAGCTGTGCCATGTGCATCGTCCACCCTCACCCTTCTTCACACCCATTTCCAGAGGAGCCAGGAGGGACCCTGGAGTCCAAACACACCACGCTGCAGGAAGCCCAAGCTGGCATCACTGCCCACCTGAGGAGGGTCAGCACTGCTGCAGGTGCCATAACAGCCGAGCGGCCACAGCCCCAGACTGATCAGAGGCCCAGACCTACCTTTTAATCTTATCTTACTTCTCCCTTCATTTCCCCCATCATGGCTCTGATTCCTGAGCCATGCGTGTCTCAGTGAGATCTGAGCCCAGGGAAGGTGAGCTCCTGCCAGTCCTCTCTGTTATTACTATTTCAAAGCCCCCAGAAAGCTTATTTGAGAAGAATTCAAGCTTACTGTTTGTAGTTCATAGCCAGGTCTGCAAAATACTTTCGCCTCTTGCGATAGACATTGTCTTTGAAACCCTGGAAGGGGGAAGGAGAAAAACAAAGTTAAATTTGAGTTTCCAAGCTGTAGTAAATAAATTAAAGCAAGACACTTGAAATTTCTTCAGCTGGGAAATATAAAAGTATGCTGTGTAAGAAGGAGAGGATTTGGCAGGAACCTCACAGGGTTCTGAAATATAGTCTGAAATGCTTAGTAACTGTGAACTAAGCAAGTACTCCAATTCAGAGTAAGAATCAGTAGGTTTATGCATGCAACGATATATTCTGAAGACAATGATTCATTTTAGTTGTATCAGTATTTATACAAACTTTGTTACTTGCTTGATTATTCTAAATTACAGAACAAACTGCTCATTTGCATAGCCCAAGTACCAATTTGTTTGTTCCAATTATAGTAAGGAAGAAAGAGGAGGAACCAAGCCCATCTTACAACAGTTTTGTTTTTTAATTTGTATGCGACCACTCAAGGCCAAGACCTGGAGTCCTTGCACAAGTAAAACTTGCAGAAAGGCACAGGAGCCAAATTCAGTGACAGCCTTGCTTGAACTAGTGAAAAGACATGAAACCCCCAAGAGAAAGTTCTCAGAGCCACAGAGGTGCCGCTGAGGGGAAGAAGAGGGACGAGCTGCACTTTGTTCAAGTAAGCTCCACAAAGGATGTTTTTATTAAGGACTAGGTGTAGGGAGGAAAAAATACTTACTGGATGGTCAGCATCCAAATCGGACCCGTACATCAGCACTCGGTTTGCACACTTATCCAAATCTGAGATCTTCTTTGGAAACCAGGGAACATTCTCCATGTCTAGGGAACACATGGAATCCACACAGTTATTAACGCCGAGCATGCCGAGGCAGGAAAGGCCACTTTCAAGTATGGCTATGGCGGTTACAAACGAAATCTATAAATTAAAAGGGCATGAATAAGACAAGGGAGTGCACTGCCTATCTGGCACCAGCCTACAGCTCACACTTCCTCCTCTGTCAGTGCCACAGTCTGCCCGCGGAGCGCAGCCGGCTCCAACGTGTCCAGGGGAGGAAACAGTTAATACAGGGTTTCTGTGGCCCTTAGCTGTTACTGCTGTTTGAGTCGCATCTAGAGGCTCCCACTGAGACAAGGCTTCCTTGTGCACACTGCTGTGAACCTCCTCGGGTGCAAAGGACACGAAGGAGAGAGAAGGGCCCTGCCTGGTCCCAGGGCAGAGTGGGAGCAGGCTGCAGTCCTCCTGTCCTGCCTTACTGACCATGGGAAACAAACACCGCTCTGTGGCTGTGCACCTCAGAAGCATCCCGCGTTGCTGAGGTGTTTGTGGGGGAAGAGGGAGGCCCTGCAGCCTCAGAGAGACACCCAGTACAGTTCTGCTACTGACTGACTACTTTGGTTTTTTAGCATAAGGGAGTTTTTAGCCAAGCTCTTGGCAGAGCAGTTAATACACTGTTTTTCTGTCCCAATGCTCTTCTGTTTTCTTAAAAAGGACACGGGGAGTGTTTAGATGGAAATCCCCCTGCCTTTGGGCTAAAGCAAGCCATTTTTATTCAAGAACACTGGATCTCACTTTCCCCTATCTACCAACCTGTACCAAGTAGAGTGGCTGAGAAATAAATGCGACTGACTCCCTGCTGCCCAAACTTCAGGCATCTCTTTAGCTAGAAGCAAGGGAAAACAAGATGTGAAGCCTCCCGAGGTTACCTCTTTCACACTAATGTAAGTAACTCATTATGACAAAAAGTGACTAAAAAAAATTAAATCAAGAGCTACATAAAGAAACTGCAGAATCTATATTCCACTCTCACCAGTGCCTACACTGAACCGGGGTCTGTCAGTACTGCACCTCTGTCACCACGGTGTGCAGCTCCCCAGCCAAGCCCTGCACTCAGACCTCCTGTCTACATGCCGGCCTGAGCGGGGCTGTGTGGGAGCAGCGACCCCCATCGATGTCCTCAGGAGGGATGGGAGCACAGACAACAGACAGGCAACGTGCAGCTGCCCAAAACAGCCTGTGCTCCTAGGTGACAGCAGCCCAGGCAGCTCTGCTATGCTCATCCACAGCACAGAAACCTGGCTGAAAACACTCCACCAGTGCAGATGTGGCCATCAGAAAAAGGTTTCAAACCAACACACTGAGAAGTGTACTTTCATCAGAGCTGCCTTTTGTACTTACCATCTTCCTGGACACTGAAATGCTCTGTCGGGGTTACAGAGACAATGCTGACGTGGGATTTCAGGAGCTGGAAGATCTCATTCAGTTGTTCCCTGCTACTGTCACAGTCCACAAAGATCTCAAACTCAGAATTTCGTCTCTTGGACTTCCGTGACTCGATGTGTACCAGATTGACATGCTTCTCCTGTTTTGTAAGAAGTAAAGTTTTCAAATAGATTGACTAAAAATAATTGACTAAACACTAAAATTTGTTCTTCAAATTAATATTCTACCTGCCATGGACTATTCACCACCTTTATGAAGCTATTTTAATTAATTGGATCTCTTGCTAGTATTTTACTTATTGGAGAGGGGGAAATGTTTGGTTGTAAAAACCTTCCCATTCAGAAGAAAATGAAAGAGAACCTGTGTTCTTTCAATTTCATTTACACTCAGGAAGCACAGAAAGACACAGTCAGGAGGTTTAATTTCACAAACCTTTTTCTTTCAGCCCTCCCATAGGAAACTGATTAGCAACTAGGTCTGGGGAAATTCACCAAAATGGCAATCAACTCACCATGTAATTATCTCACAAGCAAGAAAAGGATTTAAAAGCAGCAGCTTTCAGGGCATAAATTTCACTTTTATTTGAAAAATTATTTAATTGTATATATAATATCAGAAACAGAGAGAAAACCCCAGGCCAGGCAGGGCCAGATGGCAGAGCCCAGTGGCACTGCAGAGACCCCTTGCACAACACCCGTGCAGCACCTGAAGGAGGGCAGTTGTGCTACCACAGTCCCTCTGGCCCCCCACGCCCGCCTAGGCAGGGTGACGAGGGCACTGGGCTCAGCCAGCGTGGGTCAGCACCCCAAGCGTCTGCCTGTCACCAGCAGGAGCTTCAGACCCACCCCTTACCTGCAGCTGAAGCAAGGAGTGCCAGTTCTCTTCTCATGAGGGGAAAAGACAAAACTGTTGGTTTTTAGTCAGTGCACATGACAAGGTTTATGAAGATTTTTAGCCAACCAGCGTCTCAATTCCAAGGCAAAAATTTGCCTTCACAGGTAATTTTGGGTGCAAAATGGGAGCCAGATCCTTAATAAATGGATGCCACTAATTCTAGTGTGTTCAAAAATTTTTGGTACAATTTAAAAAGAGCTGCTGTAGCAATGTGATTATGACATACCTGAAAGAGTTTTAATGCTTTCACAAGTCCTCCGACTTCATTCTTCAAGGAAAACACGATGGCTGTTCGTCCTCTTTCAGAGGCATGGTCTTCATTCTCTTTATTATCTTCAATCATCATGTAGTTTGACTTACTTAACTAAATGCCAACAAACAAAAAGATTCTTTTGAATGGCTAGTAGTGCAAAAACCATAAAGGTTTAACTTTCAGTTTGTCCTGGGGCAACATTGTGCTTTGATCAACCCCAGAAGGAATGGTGCCACTTAAATCATTACCAATAACAGGCATAAAGTTAGGCACACACAGCATTGGGGAAAGCTGTGGATGAAATATTGAGGTTTATTTTTTTCAGTTGAATGATTTTATAGACATCTTTAATCATTCTCCAGGATGCAGAAAATGTTTTCAAATAACAGTTTATAATTAGCAGTAGTATCTGGGGAGAGGGAAGGGAGGAGCTAGAAGATGTCCACAGAAGTAGCAAGTTGAACAAAATACTTGATATTAAAACAAAGATTGGTAAAGGGAATAATCTGAAACCTGCTGGATATAGATAGGAAAAGATGGAACAGAATTTAGTAGATCAGAACTGAAAAACTGTTGCCTGTAAAGTACTGCCTTCACAGCAACAGGAGCCAAAATCTAAGGAGTTAACATAGAGACAGTCCCACTCTGCTAATTCACAGCCAAGCTATTCCATCTGTCAGGTCCCCTAACTCACACACTAAACCCTTATCAAAATCACCCAAATCACACACCAGAAATTCTCAGGCATCCACACTGTAGGACTACACGGGTTTGTACATTAGTAGTGATCAGACTTGTGACTGTGTGGAAATCTGTGGGTATCACAGATCATATTCTCAGCTACACGTAGCCAGACCATAAAAAGAGATTGTAACAAAACAATTAAGAAGGTGGAAAATGCAAAGTAAAGAAAAAAGACAAAGCTTAGGAGCAGGGGCTGTGTCTCTTATGTCTTCAAACCCTGCAAAATCAAACAAAAGCAGGGAGGTTTCTAAAGAAGCCAGTGAGAAAGAGGAGAGGAACAATGAAGGCACATTATTGTTATTTAGAATTATTTTTTTATCTGATGCAGCTTTGAAAGATATGACTATCTGGTGACATTTTCAGGAACGGAAAGAGCAAAAATAAAATACAATCAAAATGCAGCAGATCCACTGATTTCCTTTTACAGACTCCCAGCTTTAGCCTCTTTAAAATGGGTAATGCTGAAGAGGTATTTATATCTATAATAGCTAAAGTTAAAAATAAAAAACAGATTTGGGCTATTTGTTACCAAAACATTCCCATTTACCTTTCATATTAAGAAGGTAACGTGCCTAATAAAATAACGAAATTAGTTTCATTTTAAACTGAGAGCTTTAGAAGAAGGCAGATTTGATGCTCCCCTAGGAAAGGTTTCGAGCAGGTTACTAGATGTGAGCTTTTTGGGGTGCCGAGGGGGTATCCCCTGGGAGAGGTCTTTCTTGCTCCAAGCCCACTGAAATACAGAAATATCTGGACTTGAGTCGCCAACTCTAATGAGTTGTCACTGTATGATGAGCCTGGATGACAGTGTCAGTCCATCAAACTCTTTCTGATTCAGCAAAGCCACTGATCTCCATCCGCTTAAGACCAGACATCAAACTATCTGCTGGAAGTGGGTGACAGGGCCCAATCCAGGTTCTGCTGAGCACCCTGCAGGTCTCACAGCTCGCTTCAGTGCGCATCAGGTCAGGGTCACAAGAGCCAGGAACAGGCACTTAGCAAGGGTACTCCAAGCAGGAAAGAAACAGCTAACAACTCCACAGGTACCTATCAGCACTCGTGTGAGCCAAGTCCTGTTCAGATGCTGCTGCTGTAGCAGAAGCTGGATGCAAGAAGGCTCCGTTACAAAAGGAAGTAGGTGGTAGTCTTTGAAGGCAAAAACTGTTGGGCTGTTTTATAGGTAGATATATAGATATATACACACAGCTTATGTGCACAATGCTGGCTCCACTCCACATCCAGGATCATTGACTTGAGACAAGATCAGCTTATGAGACCTGGCATAGTTGCATGCAATGTTATAAGGTGCACAGGCAGGACAAGCTACATGCATTGAAGATTAATGTTCTTATTTTGTACTTCACTAATTCAACTAACATTGTCTTCAGGATCAGGTGACAACACTTGTAAAGTGGTACCTTTAAAAGACCAATGAAGAAAATACAAGATGCTGTGTGTTCTTATATTAAGCTCTAAAATGACCTATAACTTAAGAATCTGAAGAAGCTGCAGAAGAGAATGCCTACAATGCCAAACAGGCACCATTTTTATGACCTAAGTCAATGTTCATATTTTGTTTTCCATTTAAAAATGGACTGAAAACAGGTCTGCATTAATGCAGCAACCATTTTGGTGTAAGACTAGAGAAAATGGTAATGCAATAATAATTCCTCTGCTCCAACAGCTGCACTTTTACTTCCATTTTATTCTGTATCCGTAACTCAGCTCTAATAAAATCTGAAACTTTTTCTTTGCATGGCAGCAAACAAGGTTTTTTGGTTGGTTTGTATTTTGTTGGTATTTTGGGGTTTTTTGTTTGTTTTGTTTTGCTTTTTTTTTTTGCGGGGGGAAATAATATTGCATTGATGTTTGTTATTAATGATGCAAATCATTAACTGATTTGCCATCAACCTGACTAACAGAAATTACATTTTAGAGCCATAAACTGAAGACCAAAAAATCTTTTAAAAAACATATTTGATACAGGTCACCATTGAAGTTACCCAATTAAAAGCTCCCAACAGGAATTTTACATCCTCCTCCCTCTCTAAGTAGCCGCTTACTTTCTCACTGTCCTCTTGACACACTTCTTAGCAGGGAAGGATGAAGATGTGATCTGATGAGTGACCACGACCAGATGTCACATTACAGGGAAATTTTTCAGCCACGCCAAAGGATATTCCTCAGATTCAGTTCTCAAACACCAAACCCAAAGCTATGCTGAACAGTTTATTTGGTGGCCAAAGATCTGAGAGATGAAGCAAAGCAATCTTTTGTGAAACTTTACTCCTTTACAGTCAGCGTTCTTGTTGTCAGAAGGAATTATACTGAAAGTGCAAAGCATCGATACCTGCAGCCAACACACAAGCACTGATTGTGTCTGATCTTCTCTGATGTACCGAGCACATTCCCCCTGTAACATGCAGCAACCCAGGAGTGGATGTTTCTGGGCTATTCACACCCCCTGTCTCATAAGCAATGATGCACCAGAAGTTACTCTTGTTCTACCTTAATTCCACCTACCGAGTTTTCCCACTGCACTTCCCTCTGCTGTCCCCAGTGAGCAGCCCAGCAGCCCGAGCCCCATCCGGCAGCGCCGAGCACTGCCGGGGCGCAGCCCGGGGGCGGTTACCGCGCTCCACGGGGCCAGCAAACCGCCCTTC